>NC_056743.1:1479008377-1479070171 GCF_019279795.1 Protopterus annectens | reverse complement strand
TCTTAGAATGACAATTGTAACTCATCAAACATAAGTATGTATCCAGTATATCTGACAGCAAAGCTGGGTGTGCACTAAAATCTGTAGAATGAACACTCATTTACACCTCATTATCAACACAGATAAGTACATGTATATCCCACGTATGATTCATGACAGTATCATTACAGCTATAAGTCTGACAACCGTCTGACTGAAACCAAAAGAATAGTAACCATTTGAGTTTAAATTCACAACATGCATTTTACAAAACAGCACATATTTATAAATATTTCTGAGGTAAGGCAAGTCTTCATACTATCCCTGTTGGAGGTTGTGCCCCCCTCTTTGCAAAATAGTTTCAGTCTGAATTTGCACAGCCTCAAAATAAATGAAGATATATTGGTGTCTTTTCACCATGGGATTTATAATGTGTCAGTAGGGTGGCAGCAGGCCCTGCTGCTCTACAAATGTACATATAGATGTGCGCTGCTTTGGTAAAGGAAGATATACTGGTGTCTTTTCACCATGTGGTTATACTGCATCAGTAGGGTGGAAGAAGGCCCTGCTCTTCTACAAACATATGTATAGATGTGTGCTGCTTTTGTAAATGAAGATATACTGGTGTCTTCTCACAATGGGGTTATAATGTATCAGTACGGTGGCAACAGGTCTTGAACTTCTACACTGCTTTGGTAAATGAAGATATATTGGCGTCTTTTCACCATGGGGTTATAATCTAACAGCAGGGTGGCAGCAGGCCCTGCTCTTCTACAAACATACTTATAGATGTGTGCTGCTTTGATAAATGAAGATATATTGGTAGCTTTTCACCAATGGGGTTATAATGTATCAGTAGGGTGTCAGCAGGCCCTGCTGTTCTACAAACATACGTACAGATGTGCGCTGCTTTGGTAAATGAAGATATAGTGGTGTCTTTTCACCATGGGGGTTATTATGTATCAGCAGAGTGTCAGCAGGCCCTGTTCTTCTACAAACATACGTACAGATGTGTGCTTCTTTGGAAAATTAAGATATATTGGTGTCTTTTCACCATGGGGTTATAATGTATCAGTAGGGTGTCAGCAGGCCCTGCTGTTCTACAAATAGATGTATAGATGTGTGCTTCTTTGGTAAATGAAGATGTATTGGCATCTTTTCACCATGGGGGTTATAATGTATCAGTAGGGTGGTAGCAGGCCCTGCTCTTCTACAAACATGCATATAGATTTATGCTGCTTTGGAAAATGAAGATATATTGGTGTCTTTTCACCATGGGGGTTATAGTGTATCAGTAGGGTGGCAGCAGGCCTTGCCCCTATACAAACATACGTATAGATGTGCGCTGCTTTGGTAAATGAAGATATATTGGTGTCTTTTCACAATGGGGGTTATAGTGTATCAGTAGGGTGGCCGCAGACACTGCTCTTCTACAAACATATGTACAGATGTGCGCTGCTTTGATAAATGAAGATATACTGATGTCTTTTCACTGTGGGGTGTTAGAGTATCAGTAGGGTGGCAGCAGGCCCTGCTGTTCTACAAACATACATATAGATGTGCACTGCTTTTGTAAATGAAGATGTACTGGTGTCTTTTCTCCAATGGGATTATACTTTATCAGTATGGTGGCAGCAGGCTCTGCTCTTCTACAAACATATGTACAGATGTGTGCTGGTTTGGTAAACTAAGATATATTAATGTCTTTTCACCATGGGGTTATAATGTATTAATAGGGTGGCAGCAGACCCTGGTCTTCTACAAACATACCTATAGATGTGAGCTGCTTTGATAAATGAAAATATATTGGTGTCTTTTCACCATGGGGTTATTATGTATTAATAGGGTGGCAGCAGACCCTGCTCTTCTGCAAACATACTTATAGATGTGCGCTGCTTTGATAAATTAAGATATATTGGTGACTTTTCACCATGGGGTTATAATGTATCTGGAGGGTGGCCACAAGCACTGCTCTTCTAAAAACATTTACAGATGTGTGCTGCTTTGGTAAGTGAAGATGTACCGGTGTCTTTTCACTGTGGGGTTATAGAGAATCAGTAGGGTGACTGCAGGCCCTGCTGTTCTACAAACATACATATAGATGTGCACTTCTTTTATAAATGAAGATATACTGGTGTCTTTTCACCATGGGGTTATAATGCATTAATAGTGTGGCAGCAGACCCTGCTCTTCTACAAACATACTTATAGATGTGCGCTGCTTTGATAAATGAAAATATATTGGTGTCTTTTCACCATGGGGTTATAACGTATCTGCAGGGTGGCGGCAAGCCCTGCTCTTCTACAAACATATGTACAGATGTGCACTGCTTTGTTAAATGAAGAAATACTGGTGTATTTTCACCATGGGGTTATAATGTATCAATAGGGTGGCAGGAGGCCCTCCTCTTATACAAACATACATATAGATGTGCGCTGCTTTGGTAAATGAAGATATATTGGTGCCTTTTCACCATGGGGTTATAATGTATGAATAGGGTGGCAGCAGGCTCTGCACTTCTACAAACATATGTATAGATGTGTGCTACTTTGGTAAATGAAGATTTATTGGTATCTTTTCACCATGGGGTTATAATGTACTGCTAGGGTGGCAGCAGGCCTGGCTCTTCTACAAACATACTTATAGATGTGTTGCTTTGATAAATTAAGATATATTGGTATCTTTTCACCATGGGGTTATAATGTATCAGTAGGGTGGCAGCAGGCCCTGCCCTTGTACAAACATACGTACAAATGTGTGCTGCTTTGGTAAATGAAGATATATTGGTGTCTTTTCACCAATGGAGTTGTAATGTATCTGTAGGGTGGCTGCAGGCCCTGCTCTTCTACAAACATACGTGCATATGTGCGCTGCTTTGGTAAACAAAGATATATTGGTGTCTTTTCACCATGAAGTTATAATGTATCTGTCGGGTGGCTGCAGACCCTGCTCTTCTACAAACATATGTATAGATGTGCGCTGCTTTGGTAAATGAAGATATATTGGTGCCTTTTCATCATGGGGTTATAATGTATTAGTAAGGTTGCAGCAGGCCCTGCTATTCTACAAATGTACGTATAGATTTGTGCGGCTTTGATAAATGAAGATATATTGGTGTCTTTTCACCATGGGGTTATAATGTATGAGTAGGTTGGCATCAGACCTTACTCTTCTACAAACATATGTATAGATGTGCGCTGCTTTTGCAAATGAAGATATACTGGTGTCTTTTCACCATGGGGTTATACTGTATCAGTAGGGTGGCAACAGGCCTTGAACTTCTACAGACATACATAGCGATGTGCGCTGCTTTGGTAAATGAAGACATATTGGTGTCTTTTCACCATGGGGTTATAATGTCTCAGTAGGGTGGCAGCAGGCCCTGCTCTTCTACAAACATATGTATAGATGTGCGCTGCTTTGTTAAATGAAGATATTTTGCTGTCATTTCACCATGAGGTTATAATGTATGAGTAGGTTGGCATCAGACCTTACTCTTCTACAAACATATGTTTAGATGTGCACTGCTTTTGTAAATGAAGATATACTGGTGTCTTTTCACCATGCGGTTATACTGTATCAGTAGGGTGGAAGTAGGCCCTGATCTTCTACAAACATATGTATAGATGTGCGCTGCTTATGCAAATGAAGATATACTGGTGTCTTTTCACCATGGGGTTATATTGTATCAGTAGGGTGGCAAAAGGCCTTGAACTTCTACAGACATATGTAGCGATGTGCGCTGCTTTGGTAAATGAAGATATATTGGTGTCTTTTCACCATGAAGTTATAATGTATCTGTTGGGTGGCTGCAGACCCTGCTCTTCTACAAACATATGTATAGATGTGCGCTGCTTTGGTAAATGAAGATATATTGGTGCCTTTTCATCATGGGGTTATAATGTATTAGTAAGGTTGCAGCAGGCCCTGCTATTCTACAAATGTACGTATAGATTTGTGCGGCTTTGATAAATGAAGATATATTGGTGTCTTTTCACCATGGGGTTATAATGTCTCACTAGGGTGGCAGCAGGCCCTGCTCTTCTACAAACATATCTATAGATGAGCGCTGCATTGTTAAATGAAGATATTTTGCTGTCATTTCACCATGAGGTTATAATGTATGAGTAGGTTGGCATCAGACCTTACTCTTCTACAAACATATGTTTAGATGTGCACTGCTTTTGTAAATGAAGATATACTGGTGTCTTTTCACCATGGGGTTATATTGTATCAGTAGGGTGGCAACAGGCCTTGAACTTCTACAGACATACATAGCGATGTGCGCTGCTTTGGTAAATGAAGACATATTGGTGTCTTTTCACCATGGGGTTATAATGTCTCAGTAGGGTGGCAGCAGGCCCTGCTCTTCTACAAACATATGTATAGATGTGCGCTGCTTTGTTAAATGAAGATATTTTGCTGTCATTTCACCATGAGGTTATAATGTATGAGTAGGTTGGCATCAGACCTTACTCTTCTATGAACATATGTTTAGATGTGCACTGCTTTTGTAAATGAAGATATACTGGTGTCTTTTCACCATGGGGTTACACTGTATCAGTAGGGTGGAAGTAGGCCCTGATCTTCTACAAACATATGTATAGATATACGCTGCTTTTGCAAATGAAGATATACTGGTGTCTTTTCACCATGGGGTTATATTGTATCAGTAGGGTGGCAACAGGCCTTGAACTTCTACAGACATATGTATCGATGTGTGCTGCTTTGGTAAATGAAGATATACTGGTGTCTTTTCACCATGGGGTTATAATGTATTAGTAGGGTGGCAGCAGGCACTGCTCTTCTACAAACATATTTATACATGTGTGCTGCTTTGATAAATGAAGATATATTGGTGGCTTTTCACCAATGGGGTTATAATGTATCTGTAGGGTGGCTGCAGGCACATCATTAATGGAGATGAAACGTTGTCAAAAGCCTTAGGTACTAGGCCCAAAATTACCTATAGGCACGGCCAAAATTTGAAATCACTTTTAGAAAAGAAAAAAACTGTGTCCAAACAGGATCAATGGAATGTTTAAGTGTGGTACCTGCCCCCAATGTAGACACATAATGGTTAGTAATCAACTTTGTATTAACAATAGGGCATATAAAATCAATTTTAGATATAATTGTGATACCAAGGGGGTTACCTATGTAGCTTTATGTAACCAATGTAATGCCTTTTACATTGGCAAAACTGAAAAGAAATTTAAACAACGGATATATGAACATTGTTATGCCATAGGCAAAAAAAGACATCAATAACGCATTGGCCAAGCACAGCTTAGATCATCCTGGACATTGTTTTAAATTTGCCATTTTGCAACACAGGTCAGTTGACATCAGAGGGGGACCATGGCTGGTCCATTTAGAAATAGATGAGCTTATTTGGCAAATTAAGACAAGGGCACAAGTTTACCCAGGTCTTAATGAGAGTTTCTCCATCAAATGTATTTTGAAGCTACTTTCACTCAAAAGATGACTTGCATGATTTGTTTGATACATTTGTCCATCCTCAGGTTTATTGGTTTTAAATTGCTTCAACCAATTGGATTTATAAACATATGTATAGATGTGCGCTGCTTTTGCAAATGAAGACGTACTGGTGTCTTTTCACCATGGGATTATATTGTATCAGTAGGGTGGCAACAGGCCTTGAACTTCTACAGACATACATAGCGATGTGCGCTGCTTTGGTAAAGGAAGACATATTGGTGTCTTTTCACCATGGGGTTATAATGTCTCAGTAGGGTGGCAGCAGGCCCTGCTCTTCTACAAACATATCTATAGATGTGCGCTGCTTTGTTAAATGAAGATATTTTGCTGTCATTTCACCATGAGGTTATAATGTATGAGCAGGTTGGCATCAGACCTTACTCTTCTACAAACATATGTTTAGATGTGCACTGCTTTTGTAAATGAAGATATACTGGTGTCTTTTCACCATGCGGTTATACTGTATCAGTAGGGTGGAAGTAGGCCCTGATCTTCTACAAACATATGTATAGATGTGCGCTGCTTATGCAAATGAAGATATACTGGTGTCTTTTCACCATGGGGTTATATTGTATCAGTAGGGTGGCAAAAGGCCTTGAACTTCTACAGACATATGTAGCGATGTGCGCTGCTTTGGTAAATGAAGATATATTGGTGTCTTTTCACCATGGGGTTATAATGTATTAGTAGGGTGGCAGCAGGCACTGCTCTTCTACAAACATACTTTTACATGTGTGCTGCTTTGATAAATGAAGATATATTGGTGACTTTTCACCAATGGGGTTATTATGTATCTGTAGGGTGGCTGCAGGCCCTGCTCTTCTACAAACATACATACAGATGTGCGCTGCTTTGGCAAATGAAGATATTTTGGTGTCTTTTCACCATGGGGTTATAATGTATCAGTAGGGTGGCAGCAGGCCCTGCCCTTGTACAAACATATGTATAGATGTGCTCTGCTTTGGTAAATGAAGATATATTGGTGTCTTTTCACAATGGGGTTATAATGTATCAGTAGTTTGGCAGCAGGCCCTGCCCTTCTACAAACATATGTATAGATGTGCGCTGCTTTGGTAAATGAAGATATATTGGTGCGTTTTCACCATGGGGTTATAATGTATCAGTATGGTTGCAGCAGGCCCTGCTATTCTACAAATGTATGTATAGATGTGCGTGGCTTTGATAAATGAAGATATACTGGTGTCTTTTTACCATGGGGTTATAATGTGTCAGTAGGGTGGCAGCAGGCCCTGTTCTTCTACAAATGTATCTATAGATGTGTGCTGCTTTGTTCAATGAAGATATTTAGTTGTCTTTTTACCATGGGGTTATAATATATGAGTAGGGTGGCATCAGGACATACTCTTCTACAAACATACGTATAGATGTGGGCTGCTTTGGTAAATGAAGATATATTGGTGCCTTTTCACCATGGGGTTATACTTTATCAGTATGGTTGCAGCAGGCACTGCTCTTCTACAAACATATGTACAGATGTGTGCTGCTTTGGCAAATGAAGATATACTTTTGGCTTTTCACTTTGGGGTGATAGAGTATCAGTAGGGTGGCAGCAGGCCCTGCTGTTCTACAAACATACATTTAGATGTGCACTGCTTTTGTAAATGAAGATATATTGGTGTCTTTTCACAGTGGGGGTTATAGTGTATCAGTTGTGTGGCAGCACGCCTTGCCCCTGTACAAACATATGTATAGATGTGCGCTGCTTTGGTAAATGAAGATATATTGGTGTCTTTTCACAATGGGGGTTATAGTGTATCAGTAGTGTGGCAGCAGGCCCTGCCCTTGTACAAACATACATATAGATGTGCGCTGCTTTGGTAAATGAAGATATATTGGTGTCTTTTCATAATGGGGTTGTAATGTATCTGTTCGGTGGCTGCAGGCCCTGCTCGTCTACAAACATACGTACATATGTGCGCTGCCTTGGTAAACAAAGATATATTGGTGTCTTTTCACCATGAAATTATAATGTATCTGTCGGGTGGCTGCAGACCCTGCTCTTCTACAAACATATGTATAGATGTGCACTGCTTTGGTAAATGAAGATATATTGGTGCCTTTTCACCATGGGGTTATAATGTATCAGTAAGGTTGCAGCAGGCCCTGCTATTCTACAAATGCACGTATAGATGTGTGTGGCTTTGATAAATGAAGATATATTGGTGTCTTTTCACCATGGGGTTATAATGTCTCAGTAGGGTGGCAGCAGGCCCTGCTCTTCTACAAACATATCTATAGATGAGCGCTGCTTTGTTAAATGAAGATATTTTGCTGTCATTTCACCATGAGGTTATAATGTATGAGTAGGTTGGCATCAGACCTTACTCTTCTACAAACATATGTTTAGATGTGCGCTGCTTTGGTAAATGAAGATATATTGGTGCCTTTTCACCATGGGGTTATAATGTATCAGGGGTCTATATTAGATGAACAAAAGTTAATCTTAGCGAACGATCACATGAGCGAATATTGCGGAACTCGAAACCGTAATTGCGAGATCGTGGTACAGTGAAGATGGGAATATTTGCCCTTTCCTCACTGTAGTGCGATCTCAGAGTTGGAATATATATTTAGGGGGGTGTGCAGTTTCGAGTACCTGGATATTCGCTCATGTGAGCATTCGCTAAGATGAACTTTCGGTCATCTAATATAGACCCTTCATCAGTATGGTTGCAGCAGGCACTGCTCTTCTACAAACATATGTACAGATGTGTGCTGCTTTGGCAAATGAAGATATACTTTTGGCTTTTCACTTTGGGGTGATAGAGTATCAGTAGGGTGGCAGCAGGCCCTGCTGTTCTACAAACATACATTTAGATGTGCACTGCTTTTGTAAATGAAGATATATTGGTGTCTTTTCACAGTGGGGGTTATAGTGTATCAGTTGTGTGGCAGCAGGCCTTGCTATTCTACAAACATATGTATAGATGTGCGCTGCTTTGGTAAATGAAGATATATTGGTGTCTTTTCACAATGGGGGTTATAGTGTATCAGTAGTGTGGCAGCAGGCCCTGCCCTTGTACAAACATACATATAGATGTGCGCTGCTTTGGTAAATGAAGATATATTGGTGTCTTTCATAATGGGGTTGTAATGTATCTGTTCGGTGGCTGCAGGCCCTGCTCTTCTACAAACATACGTATATGCGCTGCCTTGGTAAACAAAGATATATTGGTGTCTTTTCACCATGAAATTATAATGTATCTGTCGGGTGGCTGCAGACCCTGCTCTTCTACAAACATATGTATAGATGTGCACTGCTTTGGTAAATGAAGATATATTGGTGCCTTTTCACCATGGGGTTATAATGTATCAGTAAGGTTGCAGCAGGCCCTGCTATTCTACAAATGCACGTATAGATGTGTGTGGCTTTGATAAATGAAGATATATTGGTGTCTTTTCACCATGGGGTTATAATGTCTCAGTAGGGTGGCAGCAGGCCCTGCTCTTCTACAAACATATCTATAGATGAGCGCTGCTTTGTTAAATGAAGATATTTTGCTGTCATTTCACCATGAGGTTATAATGTATGAGTAGGTTGGCATCAGACCTTACTCTTCTACAAACATATGTTTAGATGTGCGCTGCTTTGGTAAATGAAGATATATTGGTGCCTTTTCACCATGGGGTTATAATGTATCAGGGGTCTATTAGATGAACAAAAGTTAATCTTAGCGAACGATCACATGAGCGAATATTGCGGAACTCGAAACCGTAATTGCGAGATCGTGGTACAGTGAAGATGGGAATATTTGCCCTTTCCTCACTGTAGTGCGATCTCAGAGTTGGAATATATATTTAGGGGGGTGTGCAGTTTCGAGTACCTGGATATTCGCTCATGTGAGCATTCGCTAAGATGAACTTTCGGTCATCTAATATAGACCCTTCATCAGTATGGTTGCAGCAGGCACTGCTCTTCTACAAACATATGTACAGATGTGTGCTGCTTTGGTAAATGAAGATATACTGGTGGCTTTTCAATTTGGGGTTATAGAGTATCAGTAGGGTGGCAGCAGGCCCTGCTGTTCTACAAACATACATATAGATGTGCGCTGCTTTTGTAAATGAAGATGTACTGGTGTCTTTTCACCAATGGGGTTATACTTTATCAGTATGGTGGCAGCAGGCTCTGCTCTTCTACAAACATATGTACAGATGTGTGCTGGTTTGGTAAATGAAGATATACTGGTGTCTTTTCACCGCGGGTTTATAATGTATCAGTAGTGTGGCAGCAAGCCCAGCCCTTCTACAAACATATGTAGTGATGAGCACTGCTTTGGTAAATGAAGATATATTGGTGTTTTTTCACCATGGGGTTATAATGTATTAGTAGAGTGTCAGCAGACTCTGCTCTGCTAGAAACATACGTACAGATGTGTGCTGGTTTGGTAAACTAAGATATACTGGTGTCTTTTCACCGCGGGTTTATAATGTATCAGTAGTGTGGCAGCAAGCCCTGCCCTTCTACAAACATATGTAGTGATGAGCACTGCTTTGGTAAATGAAGATATATTGGTGTTTTTTCACCATGGGGTTATAATGTATTAACAGGGTGGCAGCAGACCCTGCTCTTCTACAAACATACTTATAGATGTGCGCTGCTTTGATAAATGAAGATATATTGGTGTCTTTTCACCTGGGGTTATAACGTATCTGCAGGCTGGCCACAGGCACTTCTCTTCTACAAACATTTACAGATGTGCGCTGCATTGGTAAATGAAAATGTACTGGTGTCTTTTCACTGTGGGGTTATAGAGTATCAGTAGGGTGGCAGCAGGCCCTGCTGTTCTACAAACATACATTTGGATGTGTGCTGCTTTTATAAATGAAGATATATTGGTATCTTTTCACCATGGGGTTATAATGTATCAGTAGGGTGGCAGCAGGCCCTGTCCTTGTACAAACATACATACAAATGTGTGCTGCTTTGGTAAATGAAGCTGTATTGGTGTCTTTTCACCAATGAGGTTATAGAGTATCAGTAGGGTGGCAGCAGGACCGGCTCTTCTACAAACATACATATAGATGTTCGCTGCTATGGTAAACTAAGCTAAATTGGTGTCTTTTCACCAATGTGGTTGTAATGCATCTGTAGGGTGGCTGCATGCCCTGCTCTTCTACAAACATATGTACAGATGTGTGTTGCTTTGGTAAAAGAAGATATATTGGTATCTTTTCACCATGGGATTATAACGTATGAGTAGGGTGGCATCAGGCCTTGCTCTTCTACAAACATAAGTATAGATGTGTGCTGCTTTGGTAAATGAAGATATATTGGTGTCTTTTCACTATGGGGTTATAATGTATCAGTAGGGTGGCAGCAGGCTCTGCTCTTCTGCAAACAGATGTATAGAAGTGTACTGCTTTTGTAAATGAAGATATACTGGTGTCTTTTTACTATGGGGTTATAATGTATCAGAAGAGTGGCATTAGGCCTTGCTCTTCAGCAAACATACATACAGATGTTCCCTGCTTTGGTAAATGAAGATATATTGGTGTCTTTTCACCATGGGGTTATAATCTATCAGTAGGGTGGCAGCAGGCCCTGGTCTTCTACAAACATACATACAGATGTGCACTGCTTTGGTAAATGAAGATATACTGGTGTCTTTTCACCATGGGGTTATAATATATTAGTACGGTGGCAGCAGACCCTGCTCTTCTACAAACATACTTATAGAATTTGTGTGCTGCATTGATAAATGAAGATACATTGGTGGCTTTTCACCAATGGGTTATAATGTATTTGTAGGGTGGCTGCAGGCCCTGCTTTTCTGCAAACATATGTACAGATGTGCGCTGCTTTGGTAAATGAAGATATAGTGGTGTCTTTTCACCATGGGGGTTATTATGTATCAGTAGAGTGTCAGCAGGCCCTGTTCTTCTACAAACATACATACAGATGTGTGCTTCTTTGGAAAATGAAGATATATTGATGTCTTTTCGCCATGGGGTTATAATGTCTCAGTAGTGTGGCAGCAGGCCTTGCTCTTCTACAAACAGATGCATAGATGTGCGCTGCTTTGGTAAATGAAGATATATTGGTGTCTTTTCACCATGGGGTTATAATGTAGGAGTAGGGTGTCAGCAGGTCCTGCTGTTCTACACACAGATGTATAGATGTGCGCTGCTTTGGTAAATGAAGATATATTGGCATCTTTTCACCATGGGAACCAAAAAGGGAGGCAAACAGACCAAAATAAAACAAACTTCAAAAGAATTTATTGCGTAAGCGCTTTCGGAAACACAGTTGATACTTTTCCTTCTTCAGACAAATTAAAATGTGAATACATTTCTTATTTAAAGAATCTTAAATCAATTAATTAACACCTTAATTGGCAAAATACTACATCCTAATATATATATTTATTGAGGCATTCTTCCAAGTAACCGATTTCAAGTTGCAGTTTCCTGCAATGAAAAAGTTTATTATCAAAAAGGTGAATAGTACCTGGTAAATTGTGTTGGCCAGTCGGTTGAGCTGAATCACCCGAAAGAGACCTTGTTTCAGAAAAAAAATTCTCGTTTTTTAAAAAGGACATTAGCGTTGGTGGACCCTCAGTGGTATTCCCTCCAATGTCGCTCAAAGTACCTGAGCGTGAAGTAGCTGGCCCTGGTTGCGCATTAATCCTCTGGCCAGGATGAGTGTTCTGAGTGTTTAAATGATTCTCCCTGTTCTCCCTGTTCAAAGGAGAAGCAGCATGTGCAAAAGTGGTTGTTGACAAAGCTCCTGACCCCGCTAGGTTCCCAACAGCAGGCAGGGTCAGATGGCAATCTCTCCCTCTTTTAGCGGAAGCAGTTAAACCTTCGACTTTTTGCGTCAGGCAATCCACACGGCCCATTAGAGCTTGTAGAAGGGCCGTTAAATCTCCAGTGGCATTCGCCTCTCCAGAGGAGTTAGTAGGATTCCCCTCATTGTCATTAGGGGAAAACAGCGATATTTGAGTGTTTTGTGGGTCAGCCTCCCTTGACATTACGAAACCAAGACAACCAAGCAACAAGTAACAGAAGAATGACCAAAATAACGCTCTGGCCAGGCATGTAGGTGTTTTTCCTGAGCATTCTTTCAAATTTTCTGTGTTATATCAGGTTAGAATTGATGAAAGCGGTGGCCCTTGGCAATTAAACCTCGAACTGGAAGAATTAAAATGGCAGATTAGGACAGCCTCACATATCCCTCCAGGTCTCAATGAGACTATTTCCATCAAGTGCCTACTTAAACTTTTAGCACTCAAAAGATAGGCGTTTGTGTTGAGAAAAAAAATTCTAGTTCATATTATGTTACTTATTAATTTATATTTAAAATTCTGATAATTTAGATTTTATATTCAAAATGTACACTTTTGATGTGTTAAAGTTATGGTTGTTTTCTTATTGTAGGGTATTTCTATTGTAAAACATCTTGTACTTTTTAACTGAGTTGTCTTTTTTATTGTGATTGTCTGGTTTTAACAGCAAAGACTTTTTGGTGGTTGTTATTGCTCCAAAACAATTTTATAATTAGGATGTAGTATTTTGCCAATTAAGGTGTTAATTAATTGATTTAAGATTCTTTAAATAAGAAATGTATTCCCATTTTAATTTGTCTGAAGAAGGAAAAGTATCAACTGAGTTTCCGAAAGCGCTTACGCAATAAATTCTTTTGAAGTTTGTTTTATTTGGGTCTGTTTGCCTCCCTTTTTGGTTTTCTTAGTTCGTTGTTGCTTGGTCATCTTTTCACCATGGGGGTTATAATGTATCAGTAGGGTGGCAGCAGGCCCTGCTCTTCTACAAACATGCATATAAATGTATGCTGCTTTGGAAAATGAAGATATATTGGTGTCTTTTTACCATGGGGATTATTGTGTATCAGTAGGGTGGCAGCAGGCCTTGCCCTTGTACAAACATATGTATAGATGTGCGCTGCTTTGGTAAATGAAGATATATTGGTGTCTTTTTACAGTGGGGGTTATAGTGCATCAGTAGGGTGGCAGCAGGCCCTGCCCTTGTACAAACATACATATAAATGTGCTCTGCTTTGGTAAATGAAGATATATTGGTGCGTTTTCATCATGGGGTTATAATGTATCAGTAAGGTTGCAGCAGGCCCTGCTATTCTACAAATGTACGGATAGATTTGTGTGGCTTTGATAAATGAAGACATATTGGTGTCTTTTCACCATGGGGTTATAATGTCTCAGTAGGGTGGCAGCAGGCCCTGCTCTTCTACAAACATATCTATAGATGAGCGCTGCTTTGTTAAATGAAGATATTTTGCTGTCTTTTCACCATGAGGTTATAATGTATGAGTAGGGTGTCATCAGACCTTACTCTTCTACAAACATATGTTTAGATGTGCACTGCTTTCGTAAATGAAGATATAGTGGTGTCTTTTCACCATGGGGTTATACTGTATCTTTAGGGTGGAAGTAGGCCTTGATCTTCTACAAACATATGTATAGATGTGCGCTGCTTTTGTAAATGAAGATATACAGGTGCATTTTCACCATGAGGTTATATTGTATCAGTAGGGTGGAAGTAGGCCCTGATCTTCTACAAACATATATATAGATGTGCGCTGCTTTTGCAAATGAAGATATACTGGTGTCTTTTCACCATGGGGTTATATTGTATCAGTAGGGTGGCAACAGGCCTTGAACTTCTACAGACATACGTAGCGATGTGCACTGCTTTGGTAAATGAAGACATATTGGTGTCTTTTCACCATGGGGTTATAATGTATCAGTAGAATGGCAGCAGGCCCTGGTCTTCTACAAACATACATACATACAGATGTGCACTGCATTGGTAAATGAAGATATATTGGTGTCTTTTCACCATGGGGTTATAATGTATTAGTAGGGTGGCAGCAGGCCCTGCTCTTCTACAAACATACTTATACATGTGTGCTGCTTTGATAAATGAAGATATATTGGTGGCTTTTCACCAATGAGGTTATAATGTATCTGTAGGGTGGCTGCAGGCCCTTCTCTTCTACAAACATACATACTGATGTGCGCTGCTTTGGTAAATTAAGATATGTTGGTGTCTTTTCACAATGGGGTTATAATGTATCAGTAGTTTGGCAGTAGGCCCTGCCCTTCTGCAAACATATGTATAGATGTGCGCTGCTTTGGTAAATGAAGATATATTGGTGCCTTTTCACTATGCGGTTATACTGTATCAGTATGGTTGCAGCAGGCCCTGCTATTCTACAAATGTAAGTATAGATGTGTGTGGCTTTGATAAATGAAGATATATTGGTGTCTCTTCACCATGGGGTTATAATGCATTAGTAGGGTGGCAGCAGGCCCTGCTCTTCTACAAACGTATCTATAGATTGTGCGCTGCTTTGTTAAATGAAGATATTTTGTTGTCTTTTCACCATGAGGTTATAATGTATGAGTAAAGTGGCATCAGACCTTACTCTTCTACAAACATATGATTAGATGTGCACTGCTTTTGTAAATGAAGATATACTGGTGTCTTTTCACCATGGGGTTATACTGTATCAGTAGGGTGGAAGTAGGTCCTGATCTTCTACAAACATATGTATAGATGTGTGCTGGTTTTGCAAACAAAGATATACTGGTGTCTTTTCACCATGGGGTTATATTGTATCAGTAGGGTGGCAACAGGCCTTGAACTTCTACAGACATACGTACCGATGTGCGCTGCTTTGGTAAATGAAGACATATTGGTGTCTTTTCACCATTGGGTTATAATGTATTAGTAGGGTGGCAGCAGGCCCTGCTCTTCTACAAACATACTTACAGATGTGCGCTGCTTTGGTAAATGAAGATATATTGGTGTCTTTTCACTATGGGGTTATAATGTATCAGTAGTGTGGCAGCATTGTACAAACATACGTATAGATGTGCGCTGCTTTGGTAAATGAAGATATATTGGTGTCTTTTCACAATGGGGTTATAATGTATCAGTAGTTTGGCAGTAGGGCCTGCCCTTCTACAAACATATGTATAGATGTGCGCTGCTTTGGTAAATGAAGATATATTGGTGTCTTTTCACAATGGGGTTATAATGTATCAGTAGTTTGGCAGTAGGGCCTGCCCTTCTACAAACATATGTATAGATGTGCGCTGCTTTGGTAAATGAAGATATATTGGTGCCTTTTCACCATGGGGTTATAATGTATCAGTATGGTTGCAGCAGGCCCTGCTATTCTACAAATGTACATATAGATGTGCTGGTTTTGTAAACTAAGATATATTGGTGTCTTTTCACCGTGGGGTTATAATGTATCAGTAGAGTGTCAGCAGGCCCTGCTCTACTACAAACATATGTACAGATGTGTGCTGGTTTGGTAAATGAAGATATATTGGTGTCTTTTCACCATGGGTATATAATGTATCAGTAGTGTGGCAGCAGGGCCTGCCCTTCTACAAACATATGTAGTGATGTGTGCTGCTTTGTTAAATAAAGCTATATTGCTGTCTTTTCACCATGGGGTTATAATGTATTAACAGGGTGGCAGCAGACCCTGCTCTTCTACAAACATACTTATAGATGTGTGCTGCTTTGATAAATCAAGATATATTGGTGTCTTTTCACCATGGACTTATAATGTATCTGCAGGGTGGCCGCAGGCACTGCTCTTTTACAAACATTTACAGATGTGCGCTGCTTTGGTAAATGAAGATATACTGGTGTCTTTTCACCAATGGGGTTATAATGTATCGACAGGGTGACAGGAGGCCCTCCTCTTCTACAAACATACGTAGAGATGTGCTCTGTTTTGGTAAATGAAGATATATTGGTGTCTATTCACCATGGGGTGATAATGTATGAATAGGGTGGCAGCAAAGCCTGCACTTCTACAAACATACATATAGATGTGTGCTGCTTTGGTTTTTTTGTGTCTTTCGGCTTTTCCCGGTTAGGGGTTGCCAAAGCGGAACTCCGGTCCGCTAATGATTGGTAGTGGATTTTTACGTACCGGGATACCAGCCCTGATGCACAACCTTCAACGAAGGCACGCCCCATTCACGTATGCCTCCACACAGAAGACGCTCTAGCTGAGAATCGAACGGGACAACGTCTTGCTATGAGGCGACAACGCTACAGCAGCACCACCTGCTTTGCTAAATGAAGATATATTGATATCTTTTCACCATGGGGCTATAATGTACTACTAGGGTGGCAGCAGGCCCAGCTCTTCTACAAACATACTTATAGATGTCTGTTGCTTTGATAAATGAAGATAAATTGGTATCTTTTCACCATGGGGTTATAATGTATCAGTAGGGTGACAGCAGGCCCTGCCCTTGTACAAACATATGTACAAATGTGTGATGCTTTGGTAAGTGAAGATATATTGGTGTCTTTTCACCAATGGGGTTATAGAGTATCAGTAGGGTGGCAGCAGGCCCGGCTCTTCTACAAACATACATATAGATGTTCGCTGCTTTGGTAAATGAAGATATATTGGTGTCTTTTCACCAATGGGTTGTAATGTATCTGTAGGGTGGCTGCAGGCCCTGCTCTTCTACAAACATACGTACAGATGTGCGTTGCTTTGGCAAACGAAGATCTATTGGTGTCTTTTCACCATGAACTTATAATGTATCTGTAGGGTGGCTGCAGGCCCTGCTCTTTTAAAAACATATGTACAAATGTATGCTGCTTTGGTAAAAGAAGATATATTGGTGTCTTTTCACCAATGGGATTATACTGTATCAGTAGGGTGGCAGCAGGCCCTGCTCTTCTACAAACATATGTATAGATGTGCGCTTCTTTGGTAAATGAAGATATCTTGGTGTCTTTTCTCTTTTTTTCTCTAAAATCTTTTTATTGAAATATCCAATAATATGACAAAACTGCAGCAACAATAAACACTAACAACATCATTGTATTAAAGCACATTTAGGAGTTAGAATGATTAACATAGCTGAAAAAACTTGAATGACACACTCAGAGCGACAGACTTATAATACTATATACAATATTTACAAATGGTAACCTGTAGAAACTCAAGCAAATGATATTATAGTTGTAGAAAATATAATAATGATTAAGAACATTGAAAAGAAAAACAAAACATCCTACCCCATCAATGACCAAACCCTTAGTCCATATTAATAATAAACAAAACCTTTTCAGTAGCTTTATCCATGAAAATCCGTTTTTTGGGACTATTCACCAGAGTTTTTTGCGCAGAAATATATGAGTAAGCCAAGGATCTAAAACCAATCCAGTTCAAATTAGTACGATCAAGCCAATTTTTAGAAATGTAAAATTTTATGAGTGAGCAAATGTATATAATCACATGCGTGTCCAATTTAGAAAGGAATAATAATGGTATATGAAGGATTGCTATCTCCCAAGATAAGGTGGATTTGTGGTGTCCCATTCTCTGTAAACGTATTTTCAAAGAAGTCCAAAGCTTGTGTGAATGAGGGCAATACCAAAAAATATGCAAAAGATCAGCCTTGGGACAGTAACAACACGGACATGAAGGGGACTTATTTGGATTGAATTTGTTAAGTTTAGAGGGAGTGAAATAAGCATTATTATTTATCATCAGTTGAGTATAGTATAATTTCTTGAAAGGGGAGTACTCCAAAGTTATCTTAATAGCATATAATTTCTGATCTACTGACAAATTAGGATTGTGTTTATTCCAAAAGTTGGAAAAAAGGCATGATGAGTCTTGTAATAATTTGGTAAATAGGTTGTATGACTTAGATACCATTTTCTCAGGGGATAGTAGGGCATTAATAATCGTGTCCAAATTAATGAAATCCTGTTTACTGGGTTTTAAATGAGCATATTTAGACAGAACTAACTCTTTTAACTGGCGCAAAATTGTGTATAAGTCCTATTCACATTTAGAATATTTTGTATCTCCGGTACCGACATATCCTTATATTTCAATAAATCCCATACTTTAAAGTTTTTAATTTGTGGAAATTTAGATAGATTAAATTGAAATCCATCTAGCTTAAAATTAGGATTTAAATGGAGCGGCTGAAATAACTAAGAAATAGTGTCAAGATTGGAAATTTTTAGTAACTCATGGAATAATTTAACCTTCTGTTTCAAAGATATAGAAATTTTAAGAGTTTTTATGATATCCAAAGGAAGAAAAGGAAGGACAGCCGGATTAATATTATTATTGATAATGTGCTGATACCACATCTTCATCCAACTAGGGTATTGACTATATCTATTGGCATTCATCATAGAAATGGATAAGAGTTTGTTGGCTGAAATAATTAAATAGTATAAGTACAGATTAGGGACTCCCAATCCCCCTCTATTTTTTGGACTTGATAGATTAGCATAAGAAATTCTAACATATTTAGGGTACCACAGAAATTTAGCTAATTCTTTATTAACTCTATTAAAGAATGATTTAGGTATAACTTGATCTGAGGAGTTAAATTGAAAGAGAAATTTAGGAAGGATATTCATCTTAACTATTGCAGCTTTGGATAATACGGATAAATTTAATAATTCCCATCTGCGTAAGTCCATAACTATTGATGACCAAAGCTTATTTAAATTATTTTGAAACATAGATAGACTATTACGTTCTATATTAATTCCTAGATATTTAACCTCATAGGTAATTTTAAAGGATACGTTAGAAAAAAGATACGGTTTATGTGCCAAGGGATTTAGGGGAAGAATATGTGTTTTACTCGAATTAATATGATAACCAGAGGCAGATGAGAACTTCTCTATAGAATCTATTATCTTATTCAAATCAGTATTGGGAGTTTGAAAATAAATGACTAAGTCATCTGCGAAAGCAGATAATAGTATATTAGTATTTAATAACCTAGGTACTTTACAGGTAGAGTTTTGCACTACGTATAATAACAATGGTTCTAAATATAAGTTAAAGAGAAAGGGGGAAAGAGGACATCCCTGTCTGGTACCATTTGTTATTTTAATAGGATTAGACAAAGTTCCATTAATATTCATTATAGTGGATGAATTCTTGTATAAAGTTTAAACTAGGTTTATAAACATAGAGGGAAATTTGAAACAAGTCATGGTTTGAAACAGGAAATCCCAATTCACTCTGTCAAAAGCCTTTGACGCATCAAGAATCAAAGCATATATCGGATTGTTCATAGATTTAGAAAAATGTATCATTGATTCTAGAGATAAAGTGTTATCCCATGAATGTTTATGAGACATAAATCCTGTTTGGTCAGGGGAAATAATTGAAGGCAGCACTTTTTTCAATCTGTTAGCAAGGATGGAAGCTAGAATTTTAATGAAATGGGTCTATAATTATGAGGATCTGTATTGACTTTATTATTTTTCAAGATTAATATAGTTTTAGATATGTTCCAATGAAGGTCTGATATATCATTTATTTTTATAAAATTATAAACTTTGAGAAGAAAGGGGGCAAGTGTTAATTTAAATGTTTTGAAAAATTCAGCCGTAAAACCATCAGGGCCAGGAGATTTGCTAGGTTTTAGTCTATCTATGGAATCAGAGATTTCCTGGATAGTTAAAGGAGCTGCAAGGGCATTCTGCTGAACAGTATTTAACTTAGGAAATGTAATAGAATTTAGAAAATTATTTATATGATCTTTGGTTATGAGATTAGAAGATTTAGAATATAAGTCAGTATATAGAGAAGTAAAGATTTGCATAACTTCTCTATCTGTGTTAAAGATATGATTCTTATAATGTATCTGTGATATTCTAGGTCTATTAAAATTATTTTTAATTATTCGTGCTAAAGGTTTGGATGGTACTTGAGCCCATTCGGAATAGGTGGCTAGAAGTCTTTGCTCTAAAATAGACAGATTATCTTGATGTAAAAGAAGTAATTTTTTTTTGAGAATTTAAGATTTGGTTGTAACTAATGGAGCTAGGGTTAGTTCTATAATTATTTTCTTGGAATTTAATCTTTTGTTTAAGGAATTGTTCTTTCTTTTTATATTGTTTTTTAAAATACGAAGCTTTATTTATTAACATGCCTCTTAATCTTGCTTTACAGGCAGCCCATTGAATATCGTAAGGTATAGAAGTTGTATCCAGACTATTTTCCATTTCCTGTATTATTTCAGAACTTAGTAATTGAATTTCTTTATTAGAGAGCAGATTATTGTTTAACGTCCATAGGCTATGTTTGGACATTTGCATATAATTTGAAGTAAGATTTAGTCTTAGGGAAATTCTCGAATGGTCAGACATAAATCTAGGTTCAATATAAAAATCTGTAACCAAATGTGTCATGGTGTCTGATAATAGGAAGAAATCCAGTCTAGACCAGGTGTTATGACATTTAGAAAAATATGTATAAACATCTTTTTTAGATGAGTAATTTGTGAGTTGTAAGGGGTCTATGAGATTAAAATCTAGTATCAATTCTTCTAGGGCTATAGATGCTTGGTAATTATATGAGGCCGAGTTACTAGTTCGATCCATAACTGGGTTGATAATAGCATTCCAATCTCCACCTACAATGATATAATGATCTGTGAAAACAGAAAGAATGTTATAAATTTGAAGAATAAAAATATGCTGATTATTGCAAGGGCCATAAAGATTTAGTATTAAAACAGGTTTATCAAGATTGTGTATATTAGTAGTAAAGTAACACCATCTACCATTAGTATCAAAATCCTCCTTAATAATGGTCCCCTGAAAGTTTTGTTTAATTATAATAGCTACTCCCCGTGAATTAGAAGTATCACCAGACACTATTATATTTTTAATCCACTTTTTGTTTCTTACACTATACCAATCCTCCCTAGACACATGAGTTTCTTGTAAAAAGCAAATACTAGCTTGTGATTTATAAATTAAATGGAATATTAATGATTTTTTGGCTCTGTCATTCATCCCTCGCACGTTCCATGAGTCAATATTTAAAAAACTAGCCATATATAAATAAGGAACAAAGAGAAATTAAGCCGATAAATTGTAATAATAATGTAATAAAGGATTTGGGAAGTTTATACATATTAAGGCTATTGTAAAGGTCACCGATGTGGGCAAAGTTATCTAATATCTTTGTGCCAATGAGTTTTCTCGTCCCCCCCAGGTGCCTAACCACCTAAAACTAACTAAAGAAGAAACATACCGACACAAAAATGAAAGGTTTAAAACCCAGGCTACCAACATTACTAAATTAGAAGAAAAAAATCTTGTAATTAGTCCTAAAAAGGACTAAAAGTGCACTTATTATACTATACATATATACATAACTACAGAAAACAAGATAGCCGTCAAAGTCTAACCCCATAAAATCCAAATTCACAAAGCTCCTATATAATAAGTTAAAATCTTAGCTAATGATAGGCTAATTATACAAATACATCTAACTAATTAAATCAAACTAAAGTATAATATTTAAGTCCCGATAAAGTTCAACAAAGACTTAATGCATATGATATTTTAAATAACATTCCGTGAGTATGAAGTAGAGAGAAAAAAAAAAGTAGATAAAAATAACTCACGCTTAATCACAAAAGTTTTAGAGTCCTTCAGATATATAAATGATACTAAGGAATAAACACTTCTGTTTGTTTTTATCAAGTGCAGCTATGTTACAGAATTTGACTCACATTAAAAAAAACTGTAACAGCATAAAACAGAATGTTCATAATTTCTATATATCTATTATCAGAAGGGACTATAACTATTTTCAATTTGGTTTGTGAGTTTTTAAATATTCTCCAACAGAAATATAATCAAAATACATCTCTAACTAGGCAATAAATAAAGAACAAGGAATCTCAATGAAACATCATCCCTAAAAATATATAAATCATGTGAGAGCCTAGATAGGAGAGTAAATAGTATAACAAATATATATAGATTGTATTGTATAGCAAACATAAACTAAAAGTACCATATTATAAACTATATAATGTAATTAGAACTTGCTGCAATTCGAGCATCAGAGGTTCTAAGCTATACAGCTATTCAATGTGAGAAATATTAGGTAAAGGATTTAAATAAGTTGTACCATCGTTCAGTAATGGCAAAGTAGATGTCAGAAGTTAATAAGCATACTAACTCAACAAACCCCTTCAACCTCCTTCCAGATACCATTATGAACCATCGAGAGGGAATGCAAGTATAAGAAAGGTTATGTACATCCAATCAAGACATAACAATGTATATACTATATAATCCTAATAGTATATATGATATAGCATTACTAAACTACAAGTAAAACATAAACATTGCGATATACTGCCAAATCTTAACTTAATGTAGGAAAAAACAAAATATCAACACAGCATGTCAAATATAAAATTTCAAGTAGAACATAAAAACTATGTAGTATAAATACACGTTAAACTGTTACCTGACGAGACACTATGCTAACATATAATTCCACCTTACATTTTGAAAGTCCAGCATCAAGAGTTAGCACACATCTAACTGAGAAATATGGCTTTATAGCAACAGGCTTATCCACGCACACAACACCGAGTTTGTCAAGCAAACCAAAGGACTCATCTAAAAAAAAACAGGTATTCTTCATGTGTTCTCACTGAAAAGAAAATTGCTTACATGTTTTAATTTGGCGCTACTTCCAGACACCAAATGACTCTAGAGGCGTATCCACCATCATAAGTGTTGATGAACAAGTAAACGTTATCTGGCCTCGGTTTGAAAGAAAGAAAAAACGTAAAAGGCGGAAGTCAGCAAGAGGAGCAAAAATTGAAAGCACCATCTGCATCTCGCTGCTCTTATGGATCTTGATCAAAAACTTCTGACTGCCAAATGACTATATTACAGAGATATAGGTATGAAATACCCTAAAATATGACATTAGCACTAGCTTTAAGGAGTTTTATTATCGCTGCCAGTAACTCTCTAGAAGAGCTGCTAGCGACACTAAGCAGGCTATGCCACTATTGTTGACAAGCTTCTGGCGTTGTTATTTAATAACACATAAACTATTAAAGATTACCTTTAACCATGAATCCTGACATGTTTTAACAGTTGCCGACAGTATTTTAGATAAGCCCATGGCATGTAGCAGATATTAAAACAGCTGCTAATAGTAATTTTGCAAAGCTCTAAAAAAAAAAAAAAAAAAAAATGAAAAGCCATTCTAATACATAAGAATAACTGCAATCATGTGAGATTAAGAGTCAATGGATGGGAATTTCTTAAAAGCTTGTAAAGATGATCTTCGCTTCCTGGGTATCTTTGGCAGAGTATCTTTTATCTTTGTAGGTGAAGGACAGGATGTTGGGATATCGCATTTGAAACTTAATTCCACGCTCAATCAGATCAGCGTAGAAAGGAGACAGTTTCTGTCTATTTAGTTTTATTTGGGGAGGCAGATCCTGCGAAAAAGTAAGTCTGTGTTGGTTCCAAATAAACTGCTTTTTGATTCTGGCTACAGACAAAATTTTTTGAGTGTCTTGAAAGTTAAGCAATTTTGTGTATACAATTCTTGGTGTATTTGATTCGTGATGGACACGCAGAGCTCTGTGCGCCCTTTCAACAATTAAAGTATCAGCATTGACTTCTTTATCGAGTAAAGCCACAAAGATTTGTTTGGTTATTGACAGAAGATTTTGATTCTCATATGACTCAGGCAGACCTCTAATTATAATGTTATTACGACTTCTCGCCTCTAAGTCTAGTACTTTAGCCTGAATCTCAGCAATATGGGTATCTTTTGCTTTTAAATCAATGTCTATATTTTCCATCTTTATTTCCATGGCTTGGTTATTACTTTCAAGTAAATCCAGTCTATCAGTGATTTGTTTAAGCGTTTTTCTGAAGTCTGTGAATTGTTCTGAAAAGCCTTGTATGGCAGAGTGAATTGGTTGTAGTGCCTGTTTAAGTTCTTCAAGGTGAAAATTAGTGTCAGTTTTTTCTTTGGTATTAGCTTTAATAATATCAGTACCTTGTTTAGATGTCCTTAATCTCTTGGACCCAGTGTCCTTTTCAGGTGAAAGCATGGAGGAAAATTTGGCCTTGGTTGTTTGCGTTTCCATGGTGTATGAGTTACCTGCCATGCCCGGGAAAACAGCAGTGGTGACAGTTACACAGATTAGGATAGAAGACTCCTGTATGCACGTGTTGAAAAAACACTCGAGGCCAAGAGAAGTTTGAGGTAAAATAATGAATATAGTTAAAATTTTACCACAAAAAATGGAAACAAAATACAAAGTAGATATCCTTCAAGCTTCCTAAATAAAATTCTGTGGAGAAAGTCAACTACACACTGGTTGAAAAAGCCGGTAATTGCCAAGATATGAGGAGCTCTGTGAAAAGGGGGCAGTCTAGCTGGTGACCATCTTGGAATCCATCTTGGTGTCTTTTCACCATGGTGGTTATACTGTATCAGTAGGGTGGAAGTAGGCCCTGCTCTTCTACAAACATATGTATAGATGTGCGCTTCTTTGGTAAATGAAGATATCTTGGTGTCTTTTCACCATGGGGTTATAATGTATGAATAGGGTGGCATCAGGCCTTGCTCTTCTACAAACATAAGTATAGATGTGTGCTGCTTTGGTAAATGAAGATATATTGGTGTCTTTTCAATATGGGGTTATAATGTATCAGTAGGGTGGCAGCAGGCCCTGCTCGTCTGCAAACAGATGTATAGAAGTGCGTTGCTTTTGTAAATGAAGATATACTGGTGTCTTTTTACTATGGTGTTATAATGTATCAGAAGGGTGGAATTAGGCCTTGCTCTTCTGCAAACATACATACAGATGGGTCCTGCTTTGGTAAATGAAGGTACATTGGTGTTTTTTTCACCATGGGGTTATAATGTATCAGTAGTATGGTGTACATGCATACGTATAGATGTGCGCTGCTTTGTAAAATGGATATTGTCGTGAATTGCTAGTTAAATGGCATTTAGTTGTCTGGCATTTCGGCTGGCATGAATCTAATTTTCGAATACCTGGTAAGCTAGCTAAGGTTTTATGTCAGACCGTCTTTTCAAGAGTGTTTGTTTTTTGTTTATTTATTAAGAGTAGTAGTGAAAAGTTATACTCTACAGAAACATACACTGTCCAAGGCTGGGCAGCTACATTTATGAGAGTTGGGGCTAGGCTCTGTAAATTAGTGTAGAATTCCAAAATGCTAGCTGCTCTACTGCCTAAAGCATTCACTGGCCTTGTACCAATGTTTGCTGCATGACATCATGGAAATGTCCTTGAAGCACACTATTATTCTTGGATGCAGAATGTTAAAAGATGTTAACACTTTTGCTTTTAATAATGTATTTATCTATATTGAGATGCTCTTCCCTGGATTCCGCATATGAATATTTGAATTCTCCACAACCCACAGTCCTCAGTAACATGGCCTATATAAGATAATGTAGAGGCAGATAAGGTCAATGACTTGGTCCAGTCTGTAGCGCTTAGAATAAATGTTTCTTAGGGGTAGCCTGTTGGATGAATTGCACCATCATGAGACATCTGGATCTCTCAGTCACTTTGGAGATGCCAATAATTGCACTAAAATCATCTGGTAGTTAGTTCAGGGTACTAAGGCTCTAACTTGTTAAGGAGTTACTTATTGTGTCAAGGGTGCAGGGTTTGAATCTTTCCATCTTCATTTCACTATTGTGTGATCTTGAGCAAGACAATTAACTAGGCAATGCCTTGGTGCAACTGGGAATTTGGGCTATGCTCCTTAATGGTCTTCTGACATCCACGGTGGTGCAGCGGTAGCGTTGTTGCCTCACAGCAAGAGGTTCTCCTGTTCGATTCTCGGCTGGAGTGCCTTCTGTGTGGAGACTGCATGTCCTCCCTGTGGTTTGGTGGGCGTTTGAAAGACATGCGTAAATGGGCGAGCCTTAGTTGAAGGTTGAACATTGAGCTGGCACCTCGGCGTTTGTGAAAATCTACTTCCAGTCATTAGCGGACCGGAGTTCCGCTGTGGCGACCCCTAACCGGGAAAAGCCGAAAGACAACAACTCCTTAATGGTCTTCTGGGCTGTGTGCCTAGTAACTAGTTATAAAATGTATAAAGAATGGTAAGAAATACTATTTCTGAACTAGCAAATATTTAATGCTAACAATCCTAAACATTTGTCAACCATCTCTTGCTGGGCATCCCTTTTCGTATTCATTCTCAGCTGATACCGTCAAATAATTCCATACCTACTTAGGCAGTATCATTTCTACAACCACTGCATCATCCCCGATAACAGAATTTCCAGCAATAGGTGTCACCTGGTCACCTAGCTGTCATTAGAAATTTGTTGTTGAGTCTTAAGCATTACTCTCTTGCAGATGACAGCTTGCCATTTCACTTTCTAAGAACTTTTCTTCAGTTTGCTACTCAGTTACTATCATCATTAAACTTCTTATTCCAAAACTAGAATGACTAGAAGAAGCCTCTGGGGTAGTAGCCCTCAAATGTAGTTACAAAACAAGCATTCTTCAGGTCACAAAAAAAAAAAAAAAGAATCATAGAAGTGTATTTCATTTTCAGTCATTTTTTGACAATTATTGTATCTCAGTCAGAATGGGCAGCTGGGCCCTTATAGCTGTTCCTGTTCCTGTTTCCCTGCTATTAGCTTCCTTCTTAATTAGTCTGCTGCATCTGGACTACTGCCTTAAGCTAGCCTACAGGTTTACAATCAAACCTTCCATTTACCAACTCCACTCCCAGAATCAAGATTAACTGTCTTTCACAATAACTGTTGGAGTGAATGATTTTAACAAGGTTGTTCCTGCAAAATGGAATGTTCTTCTATTGGAAATTAGAAATGAAGCCAGCTGTGTATACTTTGGATCCAAAATGAAACCTCACGTCACCATAATATATGCATGTTGTTGATATGGGGAAATGGTTAACATGATGACTAAGCTTAAAGGTAAATTACTTCCACAACTGAAAATAATAGGCCTTAATGTTCAGAATGTTCTGTTTAATACACTTAATAGTATATTGAAATAAAAGTTTGCTATTATTGCTTTCCTTACCTGTGTAGACTGCATTTATACATTTATCATCATCACCATCAACTCCCCTTTTCCCATTTTCATGGGGTCAGCCTGCTGCATTAAGTGTTGCCACTTCTCTCAGCTCAGAAACACTGACCTTTTTTGTCAGTCATGCCCACCTGTCTGATATCTTCTCTTACACAATCCACTCATCTCTTGGCTGGATATCCTCATTTCCTCTTGCCTTCTTCCTGCCTCTCTCAAATCTTGTTTACTAAATCACATACTGTTTCCTATATATTTACCTGAATCACCACTATCTGTTCTCCATAACTATTTCTTTAATTGGGACTACTATGGCTTCTGCTCTGATGTCCTCATTTCTTCATCTCTCCAACAATGCACTTCCTACCTCCCATCTCAGGCGCTTCATTTCTATCTTCTAAAACTTCTTCAGCTGCTCTGCTTTCATTGTGCAGGTTTCAGTGCCATACAGAAACACTGAACAAATCACTGTTTTGCACTCCTTACTTTCAACTTCTTTAGCATTCTTCAGCCATATAGTACCACTGGCACTTTGGTGCCCTTTGGCTGCAATGCCTCCAATCCTAGTTTTGACATACTCATTCAGGATTCTCTTGTCCTCAAACCTCCCAGATCACTGAAGCTGTTAACTTGTTCCACTGTTTCCCCTTTTATCTTGATTTTAAGCTTATTTTGATTTTTCTGTTTGCTGCCATGACCGCTATCTTGCCCATACTCAGTTTCATCCCATGTCACAGCTAATTGCTGTTGCCTAACCAGCCCAGTTTGCATGACCTGACTTTGATATATATGAGCTATCAGTCTGTAGTAGTTATTTGTATTTTGCATGATATTGTTATCTAGCATGAATTTCCTAATGTCAGGGCCAAATTATGGCTGAAAAAAAGTGGGTGGGCTCGCCCTTCTACCTAGTTTCCAGCAAACAAGTAAATAGACAATGCCATCTGAGAAGAAAGTCTTCTAAATTTCTGGAAAGTGACTAACATTATCCCTCTCTATGTAAAGGTGACTCTTTGGTAACAGTGTAGCCTGTCAAGTCCTGCTACATTGATATACTATTCTGACGAATGCTGAAAACTTTCCTCAAGATTTTATGACGTTAGAGGGTGTAATATTAAGTAAGACGGTGCAGGGGTAGAGCACCCTTAATGATGGATGTGGGAGATTGCCCTCCTATTCACCCAAGACTCCTAAGTTGTTTTACATTGTTGTGATTAATTTTTATAAAGAAGTTGGTCGGTGTATTAGGACCCAAGGAAATACACCATGGCTGAGATTCGTAAAAGGGCTCACTGCAAAATGTAGTGGCCTACTACAGGTAGATCAATTACTGTAATAGTGAGAAAAAATAATTCAGAGACAGCTATGGAAGCAATGAGAAAGACTTCATTATATTGCCTCAGTAGTATGCCTCTTAATCACACTCTAGCTAACACTTGCAACTAGAAGTACATGCCTCTATCTGGCAAAAGCACCTCCACACACTAACACATACACATATTCAGATAACCACACACACACACACACACACACACACACACACACACACACACACACACACACACACACACACACACACACACACACACTAGCCCCCAACCCCTACATCTTGGCTGAATTTACCTGCATTGCGAATGCTTCCATTGGTGTAAAGGTGACCACCATATTTTGACACTGCATACATTGGAAACTTCTGACATTTCTGGGGGACAGCACTTGGCTAGTTATTATTAGCCACTACCCCAGATTGGAGCATTATCATGCAGCTCTGCCCACAAGACCTCCTACAGTGCTGAGGCCTCCAATAATGGGAAACCTCAACAGTAGGGCAGTCTAAGAATTGTAAAGGATTACCATGTGGTAGAAAACAGCCATTTTAAGGTTTCCCCATCATAATAAGCCTGTCCGAATTCCAGCCCATGTCTGGCCCATCATCTTTGATCAGTAACTTCTGCCCTAGTTTTCCCCTACCTGATTGCCAACATTTGGGAAAGTGTGCACATTTCCAGGGAATTCAGCATATTAATTCTAACAACATTTTCTCAAACTCTGTAAGGAGCTTACCACCTGGCCATGGAAGACAGACAGCTTTCTTGGTCATAACAGAAAGCCTGCATACTCAGCATTATTTCTGCAGTTTTGTTGGAGCAATCCTCCTTGACTTAACCAAGGCCTTTGACATAGTCTGTCAGTAATCCTTACTGGTTGCCTCTTTGAAAATGGCCTCCCTTCATCTAGAAGCCAGTGGCTCAACTGTTACTTAAAGAAAGAACAGTCTGTCGTACTGAAATATGATGCTTCTCCCCTCAGTCAGTTTCTGATGATATTCTGTACGGCACCTATTAAATGTTCAAAGGCAATACTTGTGATTGTAGGAATTTTGGAACTATAAGTGTGAATCGGGGGAACACATAGTAATTCAAAGATTATTGTATCTTGGAATATTCCCCCAACCCTAAATTGTGATTTTGCAATTAAGAGTACATATGTCACAGGGCTGTGGATGTACAGCACTCCACCACAATGTAAGTGGGTGCAGGGATGAATGTCATCCTGCAGTAATGCTTAAAAGGTGTAGCAGTGAGATTTGGAATTTGCTTTTATTTTGTCTGGCATACACTTTATTTTTTAAAGTGTGGGGATTCACTTCATCGGTCTCACTGTATTGACTGGGTGCCCTCCATACAAAGAATAATACATTGTTTTAAGACTGGTTCAGTATATGGATGACTTTGTGATACTATGCCCTGTTTATTTCATGGTTACTGTCCATGCTTTATTGCAGTGCAGTTATGACTCTTGTCTAAAAGAATCAGATTTGTAACTGGATGTCCCTAGTGATAAACAGTACATTGTCTGGATCAAATCCAGCATACCCTCCTCAAGCTCTCGTCTTATGCATTATATCTTTTGATGGCTAACTAATGCAGGTTTTCAGTTCTTCAAATATTCTTAGGTTATTGCTGATAGAGATTTTAAGTCTACATTTCCAAAATTAACTAAAAACTAGCCATGCCATATCAATCAAAGCTGTTTATAATGAGCCATAGTCATGTAGCAACAGCACACATGCACACACAGTTTTACTTCCTAGTCTCTTTTATGCCTCAGGCATTTTCATAAGCCAGTGGTTCAGATCCTCCTTCAGTATAGTGTAAACCTAAGACAGAACTGCTAATGTTACATCTGGGATGTGATCATGATCCTACCATCATCACTAACAGCTTGAACTCAAACTGACTTAACTTTCTGTTACAGACCGCATGCACACCTTCAATAGACACAATTGCTGCAGTCCCAAAAATGGTTAGCATTAAGGTGCTGTTGTTCAATCAGAGCCAGATTATAGTCAAATGGGTACCAAGCCAGATAATGGACCAGGGCCCACCCCCACAACCATTCCAGTGTACATTTACTTGGTTGTCTCTCCCCAGCTACAATAGACACTGTTCAAACCCATCAGTGTACATAGTACTGTCTGCTTTACTTTTACAGTTATTACAGCGATTTGGATTTCATTTAAAACTTTCATTTCAAAATTTACAAAAAAAAAAAAAAAACACTAAGACATTTTCTAAACAAAACAAAACATTCACACTGAAAACAGACTAATCATAAGAAACAGTAAACGTCTCTTCCCTTGAAACTCACATATAATGAAAATACATTTGGCAACCCATTAAACTACAAGAGACCTACCCAAATAAATATAATGGCATACTAATTAGGGTCTATGTGAAGAGTGTAGGAATTCAAAAGATAATTGTATAATGCATCTGCTAACAGCCTGGGACAGCCCATGGGACATGTGTCCCTTTTCAGGAGCAGTCCAGGAATACTCTCTGGTGGAGTAACTTGACAGAGTTACGCAGAAGACAAATGAATGCTGAGAAAATCAAACCACGTATTACAGAAGGCAGCTCTTTTAACAGCTGATAGCTGTATTCATTTGTACTAAGTGCTAGACAAACCACTGTAACCCATTTCACACTTATGTGCCTGCAAAAAACGTCTGAATTAAAAATGTATTCCTAGTTAGAATATTAGATTTAACTCAGACTTCATATTGTACAACTAATTCGCACCTAAATAATAAACACACTGTCAACATTAAGGAAACTAAGGATCACATCCAAAGAACATGGGTCATATTATGATGCTTCTGTTTACTACAATAGATTTCATTCCTTTACACCATAAGTACTTTGGTTCATAGCTATTTACTTGGCTATCATTCTAGGGGACCATTGATGACATAAATATGAGGCAAAATTAGAGATATTCTGCAAAACTGAAGACAGATAAGAGCATACTAAATAACTTAAAAAGTTAACAGAACAGGTTTTACATCAAAATGTATTTTGTGAACCACAAAAATGTGTGAAACTCTAATGACTGACATTGACTGACTAGAATACTAAGTTGTTGTTGTCTTTCGGCTTTTCCCGGTTAGGGGTCGCCACAGAGGAACATCGGTCTGCTAATGATTGGCAGTAGATTTTCATGAACGCCGAGGTGCCAGCTCGACGTTAAACCTTCAATGAAGGCACGCTCATTTATGCATGTCTTTCAAACGCCCACCCAACCGCGGGGAGGACATGCAGACTCCACACAGAAGGCGCTCAGCACACTCCAGCCGAGAATCTAATGGGAGAACCTCTTGCTGTGAGGCAACAATGCTACTGCTGCACCACCGTGAAAGTCTTGACTAGAATACTAAGTGATTTCCAAAAGAAAAAAACAGGTAATGGAGGCCTGGCAGTTGGTGTGGAGGATTAATGCTCTTCCTTCTTGTAACCACACATGCACACACACACACACACACACACACACACACACACACACACACACACACACACACACACACACACACACACACGCATGCACACACTTACTCTCTACCTGTATTTTCCCCTTCACTTGCATTAATGTTACATCTCCATTCAGCCCTTTTTTCATGCTAAAGCAAATTCATTCTCTGCTCAGCTTTACAGATGTTTTTGCTTGTTGTACTGCAATAGCAAATGTTCGCTGAAAAACGAAAGAAGTTCAACCTCCTCCGTATGTGAAGAAATTCCATCTCTTGTTATTCAGTATGATACTCTTGAATGCTTTAAATCACGCATGGTATCCTGGAAGGTGTCTCACTTGCTATGTGTGCTAGCTCCAGTCTCACTGGCTAAAGAACCTGTCACTGAAAGAAGACTGGAACTATCACACAGAGTAGGAAATTTTCTGAAAATCAAGCAAGCAGTATTTTTTTCTTGTTTTTTTTAATTATTGCTTTTGGCTGGCCCCCAGCCAGAACCGGATCTTAGGCAGCTGCTTAATTCTAGCTTTTGACCATCACTTATCCACAGTAGGTAGGAAGTCATTCTATGTTGCATAACTTATAAACAAAGGTAAGGCATCTAGGTCCAAGGAGGTCATTGTTTCACTGCATTTAGCATTCATCACACCTATCATTGACTACAGTGTCCTCATTGGTATGTAGTTCACCAAGTATACCCGACAACTGGAACATCCACAGAGGTTCCTCACTTAAAAAATACATGGTGTAAGTAACATATCCTGTGCAGACCGCCTCAAAGCCCTATCCCTGTATTCTGTCTACTACAAGCTGTTGAGGGGACATCCATGCCTGGCAAACAAGGCTTTGTCAGACCCCACCCTGATGGACCTCCTGCATATCCACAAAACAAATGTCACAACATCACCAGAATTACCCATTCTAAAGACTTAAACCTTGCCTGTGATAAAAATAGAACTTGCTCGAAAGACAGGTATGTATCCCAGAAACTACCCTGTCTCTGGAACAGACTCCGCAGCTATGTGAAGCAGAGTTCCTTCCTAACCCAATTCAAGTGTATCATACCTCCGAGAAAAGGGAGTATTCTGAGAAATAGCATCTTGGACTTAATATATTTAAGTACAATCTTTTGGTCACCCAGTGTCTGTGTTTTCAAATGATTACCGGTGGACTCTCCAGTTCTAACTTACTGGGTCCTGTCTGTGAGCCAGCTGGCCAGCCTTTGGGTGACATAAGGGTTTATACCTGACCTCTTGAGTTTGTCAACAATGCCCAAGTTGGGTATTATGTCAAATGCCTTTGCCAGGTCAAGGTAGACAGTGTGAACCATTTTGCCCTTATCCATTGCTTTGGTGACCTTCACAAAGAAGTCCATCAGGTTGAGTAAGCATGATCTGCCCTTGACAAAACCACTTTGGGTTGGGTCTAGTGTCTGGAGATTTCCTATGTCATTACTGATCATTTCCATGATAATTCTTTCCATTGCTTTGCATATGAGACTAGTGAGACTTATGGGTCTTTAGTTTCCAGGGTCTGTAGATGGCTCACCTTTGTGAAGAGGGATGACTGTTGCCATTCTCCATTCATTAGGCACAAAGCGTGTTTGGAGGCTACAGTTAAATAGCAATTCCAGAGGGCCTGATAGGTCATGTTTCATGTTATTTAGAAGGCATTTTGAGATATTGTCTGGACCCATCAATGCAGTGTTCTTGGCCTCAGAAAGAGTATTGAAGACCTATTCCCTAGTAATAGTAGGGGGATTTCTATTTGATGGTAATTCCTGAGGGGAAGTTGAGGGGGAGAGAGGGAAATAAGTTGGAGCTGAATTTGTCTGCCAAAAGGTTTGCTATATCTTCTGGCTCAGAATAGGTGGTTCCATTTACAATGAGCTTTGCCTACAATTGTGTATTGACTTTGAGGTTGTACAGATAACTAAAGAATGCATTGTGGTTGTCCTTGGTCTGGTAGACCAAATTTACCCAAATTTGACATTGGTAGACTTTATTTTTCCTCTGAGTTATTTGTTTAACTTTATGAGAGTGCTTTTATCTTGCTGAGTACTGCACTTCCTATTTTTTGCCACAATTTTCTTCCTTCTGTTACACAAACTATTGATGTTGTGATTCCACCAGGATGGCTTTGAGTTAGTTCTATACTTATTCCCAGTGGGTACAACTGCCTCTGTACAGCTAATCACATGCTTGTATAGGGTTTCTATAGGTTTGTAGGTTCACAAGAGGTTACTAGGCTAGCAGCCCTAGAACCCTTAGAAGCCCAGCCATGTTATTCCCAAGTTGCCTCAATTGTCCTTGGTTAGATGGACATAATTCACAGAGTGAGTCTGTGATAAGCGCCAATTACCCCTGTCCATGAGGGACATGAGTACCACCCCCAGGGTGAATTTGTAGTCTCCCATGCATTTCTCCAGGTTGTGCTTGAATAGGGTCAGTGAGGAGCTCTGCTTCATGTGAATTGGAAGTTTATTCTAGAGTAGCGGCAATCTCGGGGGGATATAGCTGTCTCTCCAGCATGTTCTGTTTATGTCACGGGCTAGGTTAAGATCCCTAGATGGAGTGACTCTTGTGGCATTTGACTTGGGAATGTGCAGCATATCCATCAGGGCAGGGTCTGAGGCTGTCCTGTAGGGCAGGCAAAAGTCCCCTCTCAGGAGCCTATACGATGTAGAGTGCAGTGACAGGGCTTTCAGTCTATCCACCTAAGTCATGGTTTGGAGGTCCTGTATTTTCTTGGTGAGAAACCTCTGTGGTCTCTCCAGCTGCTGCAGGTGTCTGGTGAGGTACATGCAGAAGGGAGCATTGTACTTTATTAATGGTCTGATGAGGGTCGAATACAGTGGAAGTATAACATCCTTAGACCTGGATGCAATGCCCTTACTTATGCAATGAGCAACATAGAAGGCTTTAATTACCGCTGTGGAAACTTGGTGGTCGAAGTTCAGATTGTTACCTACCTGTGTTCCTAGGTCTCACAGCACTGGGTTTGAACTTGGGGGGGGGGGTGCTGTCAATATTGTAATTAGCAGGGAATTCCACTTTGCCAAAGGGGATAATAATGCACTTTTTTGCATTTAGTTTTAGACCGTGACTTTAGCACCAGTCATTTGTCTGTGTGAGCCCCTCTTGTAATATGTTAACATCGTTGTGGGAGTCAGTGATTGTAACCAATTTACAATCATCAGTGAACTTGGTAAGCCAAAGGCCATCTACTTTAGTCTGGACTTCCAAGAAATAGATTCTAAATAGTAAAGGGCCCAGCACAGATCCCTGTGGTATGCCACTGGTGATGGGTCTGCTGCTAGAGTTTGAGTCACCAACTTTGACAGCATGTGTTCTGTCAGTGAGCTATTTGGCTACCCATCTAGTGACATAATGGTTAATCCCAAGCTGCAAGAGTTTCTCAATGATACCTGAGTGGGGGATTGTGTCAAAAGTCTTGGTTAGGTCAAAATAGGCACTGTCTTACCTTCATCCAGGGCCTTGGTGACTTTCTCAAAGAAGTCCACTGTGTTTAATAAGCACAATCTACCCTTAACAAAGCCAAATTGGATTGGGTGTAGAGTTTGAAGGTCACTTATGTCTTTGTTGATAAGGTCCATGATGATTCTTTCCATGGTGTTGCAGATGAGGCTGGTTAGATTTATGGGTCTATAGTTCCCAGGGTCAGTTGATGGCCCCCTATGTGCAAGGAGATTATTGTTGCTGTTTTCCACTCTGCTGGAGCAAAGCCAGTTTTCAGGCTATGGTTAAAGAGAACGTCAAGTGGGACAGCTAGGTCCTGTTTTAGATTACTTAATAAGCAACCTGGGATGTTATCTGGTCCCATTGAAGATGTGTTTTTGGCCTTGGAGGGTGCAGATATGACCTGCTCTCTTGAGACAGTAGGCAGAGGACTGGTGTCATGTATACTTTGAGGTATGGCTGGTGGGGACAGGGGGGGTGACGTTTGCTATGAACAGTCCAGCATAGGCAGCAGTATCGTCATGGTTTATGGTGGCTTGAAATGTTACTAGAATATCATTTAATAGTAGGAAGTTAGACTTAAAATAGTTTTTGAACATTTCAGTGTTAGCTAGGGTTTCAGGTTTTAGTTTTAGCTCAAAGGAGCCCATTTTGTGGTCTGACCTTAGCAAAGAGGACATTACACTAGGGGGTGTGCAGCACTCTGCCATATTTGTGAGGACCAGATCCAGTATATTTGCACCCCTGGTCAGTGTATTGACAGTCTAGTCCAGAGAGTTTGTGTTTACAAATCCAGGAATCTCTATGTCTGCATGTTTGATGTAAATGATTCCCAGTTAATAGTGGGGTAATTAAAATCATTCATGAATATGGTATTGGGCTGGATAGTGAGTCTTTCCAGGGAGCTTAAATACATGTTATGGGTTTCCTGGGTCATATAGGAGGACCTATTGTTTGTAAGGAAGTGGTATAGGCTTTTGCCTGTGGTGATATGAACATGATGAAACTGAAGTGCATCATCCTGTTTGACCAGCCTTGAGGTTATTTATTTTTGATGAGACACCTCCACCTTTAGTCCATATCTGTGCAGTAGCTAGTCTATATGTGTGGAAGGCATTACAGCCTTGCACTGCTGGTGTGCTCAGTGTGGCTTTAAACCATGTCTCAGTGACTGCACAGACGTCAACATTCACTAGGATTTGGAGAGCTTGTAGGAAGCAAAGTTTGTTGTTTAGACTCCTAGCATTGAGCAGTAACACCTTTAGATGTCCTTGGTTTTGATTTGCTTTGATGGAAATACTTTCAGTTTGGCATTGTCTAAAAAGGCACTATTGGAAGGACAATATTTTATTTAATATTCAAAAGCCTAAAGGGGAGAGGTGCAGGCAATCCCTGGCAAAGCAGTGTGGTCTGTTGACCATCTCATTCCATGCTGACAAATATTGCACCCCCTTCGAATGACACGAGAAACTAAGCCAATTATTAAAGTAGGTCATCTTCTGTTCGTGTTGGGGCATAATCCTTGGAGAAGGTAAAATGTTGCTCAGTGCTAGACTCATACCATCCTGGGACACATATTGCAAGATCTCAATGATGTCTCTCTTCATATAGTCTAAGGAGGCACATCTCAGGCCATTTACACCCACATGGACTATGACTGAATCATACTGGTACTTGCTATCCAATGACCTGATGCATTCTTAATGTGGTGGACCCTGGCCCCTGATAAGCAACTGACTCTGACTTTCTCCTTACTCAGCCTGGTGAGAAGGGCAAGAGTTTGTCTCACAATGGAGTCTTCAATGACCAGAATGTAGGATTGTGTGGTGGCTTGCCTTATTGGCTTAGAAGTAGAGGCTCTATGACAAGTGACTGTAGGTGTTGATGTGGGTGTTGTTTTGAAAGAGTGCATTTGGGCCTGCTGTGGGTATTTGCTATGTGTACTACATCTAGGAGATCTTTGGTTTAGTGAGGGGAAGTAGATTAATCTGGCTTGCCACAAGGGTAAAACCTAATGGGAATACTGGGTTACCCAGTGGAGGTTGATCCTGTCAAGCCCAGACTATCTCAGTGCATCTTGCACTGGCAGATGAAAGGATGCCAGCTTGTGGATGCACTTTTTTCTTCAGGATATATTAATGACAGAGCTCAAAGAAGCTGTAGAGGCAGGAGAGGGTAGGCTGCCTACTAGCCTGCTCCCTACTGCCTAACTCTCGGTAAGGAATGGAGAGTCAATTGGGATTTCCAAGTAGGAACAAATTGGCTGTAGGTCTGTCTCTTAGAGGACCAAAAATGTTTGGTTCCTGTACCCTCAGAATGAAGGAGACAATCGTGTGCCAGTAATGAAGCCATCAGACAAGGCCCTGGGGTAGCAAAAATAAAGTTTTCTTCAACAGCAGAGTTCAAAAACTTTGATTTTTCCAGCATACTCCCTTGCTTATAGTCCACCTTACATTATTACTGGGAAAACCATAGCTTTGACTATACTGACCTTTATTGGTCATGTGATATTTCTGCTGTTTGCTCTCGTATCCAGATTTGATGTAAATTTTTCTCAAGCAAATTTCTTTTATGGCATTCAGCATCTGCAGATATTGTTCTGCTCAGGAAAACAACATTTGTTACTGTCTCAACTTCTTTATGGTATATTTATAAAGAATGAATAGCACTAGTTGACATAATCTTAGTTTTTTTTTTTATGTTGGGCAGTAAGACAGCTTTTTTGCTTTCTGCTTTCACTTTTATAAACAGGCTGTTCAAATCCTCACCACTTTCATCCATGAGAGTTATTAACACCTGCATTTCTATGATTGTTAATATTTCTCCTACCAGTTCTGATGTCAGCATCTGATTCATTTAACCTAGCATTTCACATGATTTATGCAGTGGATAAATTAAATATGGGTGATACTATAAAGCCTTGTCATACTCTGTTTCCAGTCTGGAACCAGTTATTCCATACTCAGTTCTGTTACTTCTTGGTCTGCACACAGATTCCTCAGGATATAAATAAGGTGGCCTGGTTTCCCAATTTCTCTGAGAGTTGGCTACAATTTGTTATGGTCCACAAAGTCATAGTCTTTAGAGCATTTGATAAAGTGGAAGTATATATTTTTCTACAAATCAATTGTTTCCTGTATTATCTAGTTGACATTGGTAATGTGATCTTGGTGCCCCTTTCCCCTTCTAAAAGCAGCTTCTACATCTGGCAGTGCTCAGTCTACATACTGCTGGAGTTTAGCTTATAGGATTTTGAAATATGACGACTTTTTCCAATCCAATGGTCACTGTTACATTTTCCAAATTTGCTGTCAGATTTTGAGCAGCAACAGTATCATTTTGCAGGAGTTTAAAGAGTTCATATAGAATTCCGCTACTGCCCACAGCTTTATTAGCAAGGTTTTCTTGTGCCCATTTATTTATTGATTTGTTTGTTAACCGAAGTAGAACACTAATCCCTTTGACAGATTCTTAGACTCAGCCCAGAAATACATGCATGTTTCAGATAAGATAAACATTTTGTGGACTGCAAACCAAACAGCACACATGCATAGTCTCAGGGGATTCACATTTAAATATTTACAGAATGTCCAGGGTCATTCAAACTTTTTGTATAGAACAAATCAAATCACATTTTCAAAGAAGATGAACAGAATATAATTGAAAAAGTTATTACAAAATGTCCCTTTCAAGGATATCCGGCTCTAGATCAGAGAACATATCATTGTATTTGGCAGTGAAGTTAAAGCCCTTATATGGTTCTTCTGTATAAATTATACCTCTTCTTCTAAATATCTTGTGACTCTGTTAGGTTCCTATTATGTATATATTTTATCATGCCCATGTTTACTGAAAGTTTCACTTAATATTGTCAATCTTCTTGAAATCTCTTGTTTTCCTCATTCTGTTACCTTCTGCTTCCAGTTCCTTACACTGCTCATTTAAGTATGTATCTTTATTTCTTCTTGGATTTTCTGAAATTGTATTTAGTTTGACCTTCTGGGCCACCACCTAGAGACACCGAAGGAGCCTGTGTATCTTCCTGATGAGCTGTATCACGCAGGGCTACCCGGCAAAGGCAGAACATGGCTGAGAAAGGGAGATCAGACTTTACAGTCCACTGGTGAAACAATGGCAAGCCAATCTATTATTTCTGTCAAGAAAACCCCATGGAAATACAGACCAAAGATCATTCACCGTTTCCTTTTCCTTTGTTGTATTAAGTGAGTTATGTCTCTGCATGCAGCTTAATGACTGCAACTGAATTATATTTATGCTACTATTTTGTGCAGTAATTTCTATAAATATTCATGTAAAAGTGCAACTAAATTAGTTATTGATCTGTAAATGTTGGTTATAATGTAACTTGAATATAAATATTGCTTGAAATGCAACTTGGAAGCTAATCTGTTTTGTAAATGCCATTTTGAAAAAAAAATTGTTACTGCCTCTTGATACCAGGTCATGGCTGAAATGGCCTTTGGACCAGTTCACTGACCTTGCAAACATAGTTAAATAATAAATAAATAAATAAATAAATAAATAAATAAATAAATAAGTAAGTAAATAAATAAATAAGTAAACAGATAAATAAATGCCAGTTGTCTAGGAAACCGTTCCAGTTCCTAAATATCAAGGTCAGGATAAATACAGTTACATACATTTTTAACCCAAAAATAATTTCTCTAGTGGAAATGAGGCAATATCTGTTTTATCTCATAGGAGGGACAAAGGTAGTATTGAAGAGATTTGGAATAAGGTGGCCCAAGCCATAGCCTGGTAAACTGCCATCCATATGCTTTTTACAGAAGAACATTCCCACACCATGTGAAAATATTCTGCACAAGGAGATTTATACCACCATCAAACACCTGCTGTCCTTCATTCTCTTCCTAAAAGCCTTGTTTGTCAGTGTTGAGTAACTTTGTAAAATGTGAATGTCACTGACAGGGAATATTAAGTGTGCACCATCTGCTCAAAATATCTTTCCAGGCCTGAATAGCTATAGTATATACAGCTCATCTCTCCACTTGCTTATCAGTAAATATCACAGTGGTAGCTTGCAACCCTAAAGAGTTATGTGTGTGTGTGTGTGTGTGTGTATCTATATATATTATTTATATATATATATATATATATATATATATATATATATATTGATTGATTGTGTGTGTGTGTGTGTGTGTGTGTGTGTGTGTGTGTGTGTGTGTGCATGTGTGTGTGTGTGTGTGTGTGTGTGTGTGTGTGTGTGTGTGTGTGTGTGTGTGTCTCTCTCTCTCTATATATATATATATATATATATATATTGAGTGTGTGTGTGTGTGTGTGTGTGTGTGTGTGTGTGTCTCTCTCTCTCTCTCTCTCTCTATATATATATATATATATATATATATAGTGTGGAAAGATTAAGACTTCTACATCCTTATCCTTGGTCTGTGGTAAGGAATTACTTAGCATAACGTATCTACTGCCATCTGGCTTAGTTTGATGAAGATTCCTAAGGAGGTCTCCTAGCTGTAGTTGTAGGCACCACTACAATGGTTATTAGCTACAACTATTGAGTTAAGTTTACAATATTATAATACATGTAAAAAGTTATTTCATTGTCCCATAAATCTATTCAATAAATTGTATCTTGTTTGAGCCATTTGGACCAACAGATGATCATCTTTTCTCTTCTATTTCAAATAGCGCATTGTACCATACACCTTCTGTGAGATCTAATTGGAATTTTTGTTTATGGCTTTTGGAAGATTGTTTGCTTAGCCATCCATCAAGGTCTCCAAGATCCCATACTTTGAAAGATGTTATATGGTTACCATACCGTGGGCATCCCTTAGGATGTTTAACTCTGCAAAAATCCATATAGGATAGGGTTTAACACATACTACACTCTCCATGAATGCTGTAGTGGTGAGCCCAAAAAGAGTGAAATTTTTTATATCTATAGTCTGGTTTATTGGCCTGAATGCATTAATAGAGACTTGTGTGATTCATTGTGCATTCAAAAGTCTTTGAGCTGAAACACTTCTAGTTCCTTAAAGGGTAGTTGTGTATATCCTGTGATGCCTTCATCAAGGGAGGATTGCACTTGTTTTTCACACATAGCATTCTAATTTGATAGGATCTTTCTGGTTTAGTCCTATATGCATTTGCTGTAGGACCTTTTTAATTTTTGATTTGGACATTATATGGAAAATATGCATAATGTAATGGATAAAAAGCTTTTCATAAGCAGATTGTTTCAGGCAATAGCTAAACTCTCCAGTTTTGTGATGAGCTCCAGAAAAGAGGGGATGAAAGATGCTATGTCTACAGCCACTGAAATTGGATTTATTTATTATTTGTTAACCGGGAAAGTTTGACTTGGAACAAAGCAAATTTTCAGCGAGACCCAGGGAGAAATGCTCCAGATGCATGTCTTTGAAAGTGGGAGGAAACCTGAAGGAAACCCACACGAATGTAGGGAGGACATGCAGACTCTTCACAGAAGGCACTCCAGCCGAGACTCGAACCAGAGAACCTCTTGCTGTGAGGCGACAATGCTACAGCTGCACCACTGCGCCGTCCTATTTATTGGCCTGAATGTATTAATAAACAATCATGCATCAGTGTGTACTCAAATGCCAGTGATCTAGAACATTTATATGTTCTTATTGGAATAGATAATTTGCATATCTCTCATGATACCTTCCTCAAACAAGGTTAGTAATAATTTTTGCAGTGATGGAAGTTTTATGTTTTCAGGAACTGTTTTGCTGGCACTAAATAGCCAGTAGTGTGTTGCTTGAGATTGTGGTACAGCAGGGACTGCTGTTTTCTTTCTAGGTTCATAGAATCATAGCTGTATACTAGGCTATTGACCACTAGAGCCCCTAAATCCCTAGCCATGAAACCCAGATGTGACCCACAAATTTGATTTATATTTGATTTATAGTAAGTGATTTACCGATTGCCTCTGTCCCTCTGAGACATAGGAGGCAGACCACAGGTGAATTTCTGATTACCCATCCAATGGTCCAAGTTGCACTTAAATAGTGTTAGGGATAGGGAGGAACTCTGCTTCACATGGATAGTGAGCTTGTTCCAGAGAATGGGAATTCTCTGAGAAACATATCTTTCTCTCCAACATGTCTTATTTATGTTGTAAGCAAAATCTTGATCTTCTAATTTAGTAGTTTCGGTACTGTTTGTTTTGCAGATATGCAAAAGATTCATCAAAACAGGGTCTAGGGATGCCTTGCATGCCAGGTAAAGATTACCTCTTAGATGTCTGTATGATACTGTGTAAACAGACAGAGCTTTGAGGTGATCAGAGTTCTTTTTGTAAGGAACCTTTGTTGGACATTCCAGTTGCTGCATGTGTCTGGTCAGATACATACCGAAGGGGACATTATACTCTATGATGGGTTTAATTGGGGCCAAATACAGTGGTATGATAAGCTTTCTTGATCTAGATGCCGTGCCCTTGCTTATAAGTTGAGAACAACATAGAAGGATTTTCTTACAACCTTGATTGAAGGCTAGGATACTATCTATATGAGTTCCCAGATCCCTGACGAGTGAATCACTTTTGAAAAATGTTTTATTGGTGAGGTAGTTACACAGGGTGGAAGAACTCCTAAAAGGTACTATGATGCATTTCTTGGTACTATGTTTTAAGCCATGGGTTTGGCACCAAGTGTTTCTCTGTGTTTGACCTTCCCAAAGGGTGTTCTCATCTTGGGGGGATTCAATGACTGCTCCCAATTTGCAATCATCTACGAAGCTGGTTAGCCAGAGGTCTTTGACATTGACGTTGACATCTGAGAAGTAGAAGCCAAAGAGGAGTAGGCCTAGCACAGAGCTGTGGTGGGCTTCACTGGTGACTGGCCTCTTTGTGGAGGTGGCCTCACCAATTCTAACCTCCTGGGACCTATCAGTGAGCCAGCTAGCTATTCAGCATGTTATAAAGGGATTTATACCTAATTTTGTAAGTCTCTTGACAAAACCCAAGCTGGGTATTGTAGCAAATACTTTAGCCAGATCTAGGTAGCAGTATGCACAGTTTTCCCCTCTTCCATTGCCTTAGTGACCTTTTCAAAGAAGTTCACCAGATTCATTAAGCATGACCTTTCTTTGCCAAATCTAAACTGGGATGAATCCAGTGTCTGGAGGTCTCCTGTGTCCTTGTTGATAATTTTCATGATAATTCTTTCTATGGCTTTGCAGATAAGATTAGTTTCCAGGATCTGTTGAAGGTCCTCCATTTTGAAGTGGGATGACCATCACAGTCCTCCATTCACATGACACAAAGCCTGTTTTAAGACTATAGTTAAATAATGACTCCAGGGGTCCTGATAAGTCATATTTTAGACTATTAAGGAGGGGTCCAAGGATGTTATTGGGGCCCACTGAGGCTGTGGTCTTGGCTTTAGTGAGTGGAGCTAATACATGTTCCTCCAGGCTGTTAAGGGCCCTGGGCCCATTAGCCTAGTAACCTCCTCTGACCCTATGATCCCAGTTATAGCTAGAGGAGTTATGTTTGAGGGTTTTACTGGGAAATGGTTGGGGTAAGAGGAAGGTAAAGTTGTAAATGCATTTTTCCGCTAACAGTTTCACTCTGTCACCAGGCTCAGTGAATGTGGCACCATTAACCACCAGTTCAGCACATTGCTGTGTGCTACCCTTGAGGTTGCTGACATAGCTGTAGAAGGCCTTATGGTTATCTTTTAAATGGCAGAATATCTTAATTTGCTCGACCTATTTAGCCCTCTTAGTTGCCTTTTTACTTTGATTAGAGAGTTTTTATCTTTATGGGAATTAACCTTCCTGATTTTTGCCATAATTTCCCCAGGGAAATGTGATCTCAGAGTTGGAATATATAATTACTAGGGGATGCAGTGGAAATTGTCCTCCTGCAAAGATTCAGTTTGGAGTGGATTCATTGTTTTGTGTTTCAGCCTTATATGGTTGATATTATGCGCTTCAGTAATATAATCACCAGTCATTATGAATGTATTTATATACATATATATATATATATATATATATATATATATATATATATATATATATATATATATATATATATATGTATATATATATATATATATATATATATATATGAGTTACCTATCAAAACATGTACTCTTCATAACATCTGAACTCAAAACATCAAGACCATAATATCTAAACTTCAAAACATCTAAAACTCATAACATCGAATCTCAAAACATTGAAAACTACAAAGCAACTGTAAATAACATCCCACAGAGTTTTTACTATGCTTATGCAGGGGGACAAGCCCCCCTGCATCCTCCATGTGGGGGGCTTTGCCCCCCACCCCCCATAAATTAAATATACCAACTCCAAGGTTGCACTACAGTGGGGGAAAAAGTTAATTTCCTAAACCCACTGTAGTGCGACCTTGGAGTTGGTATATTTAATTTATGGGGGGGTTGCAGGGGGGCTTGCCCCCTGCATAAAGATAGCAAACAGTGTGTGGGATGTTATTTATAGTTGCTTTGTAGTTTTCAATGTTTTGAGATTCGATGTTATGAGTTTTAGATGTTTTGAAGTTTAGATGTTATGGTCTTGGTGTTTTGAGTTTAGATGTTATGAAGAGTAGATGTTTTGATATATATATGTGTGTGTGTATACGGTTTACTATCAAATACTCTGGGCTGACTCGGTCGAACCACGTTTCGCGAAACCCAAACCTCGAACGTTGACAATGTCGAACTCTGACATTGCAGAAGTAAAATTGACCCTATCTCAGCCCATGTTAACACCCATCTCTAGATCGCATTTGACATGAATTTTGGCAATAGCGGAGTTGGCAATGTCAGTTTTCCTGGACTTAGGCTGGTGATACGACCATTCGAGCCAGTCGGCCATGGGTATTTGATAGTAAACATATATATAAATATATATATATATATATATATATATATATATATATATATATATATGTATGGGATTACTGAATTACATCGACACACAACAATATTTATGGCAAGAATGTGGACCACAAAAGCTCAACAATGGAAATGCAGACAATCATTAGTGCATGCTCAAGTAAAATCCTCACTGCATGCAACCAAAAAAAAATTAGCAAGCTCCCAGCTCCCCAACACAATTAGTGGGGAAAAGCAATATTCCCCCATTCAGCCATTGTCGATCTATCACACCTGTCAAACATCTGCATATGTTGACTGTTGACATTGTAGTTTGTCGACTTAATTCAGTGCAACTATATATATATATATATATATATATATATATATATATATATATATATATATATATATATATATATATATATATATATATATATATATATATATATATATATATATATATATATATATATATATATATATATATATTTAGGGGTCATTGCCATAACATTGAAAACTCATAACACTGAAACCTGTAAGGTCAAACCCATTTCAATGAAAACTCATCAAATGGAAAACTCATTTCACTGAAAAGTATAGACGTGTATAAAGTTGTATAGAATGTGGTGTCATTTCTTATCATAGGAGTTATTAGGAAAGTGAGGCTAGCACAGTATGTGTGAATTGCGATGGTGAGCATCATGTTGTTCCACCAGATCTGTAGATGTCTGCATTAGTTCTTAAACACAGATTCATTGTGTGTGTGTGTGTGTGTGTGTGTGTGTGTGTGTGTGTGTGTGTGTGTGTGTGTGTGTGTGAGAATGGATAGTGGTGATTTTCTCTTTTCTCCACAGCTGTGCAATCCTGGAGTAAGTAAATCGGGTGTGGGGGATGCGGGGCTCGCAAAAACATGTTTTTAGGATACATTTCTTGTGGAGAATGTTTTCAGTATTGTGAGTTTTCAGTGGTATAACACTGACAAATATATAAGAGTATAACACTGTGATAATAACAATCATGTGAAAATAGCAGTGAAATTTCATATTAAACATTTAGGAACATCTGCTGCTGTAAGTTTCAGCACACCACTATTCTAGAGAAGAACAAAGGGGAAGACACACAAATCTTCACACCACAAAAGTAGGAAGTACTAAAAATGAAGTGCAGGAAATCACTGAGCGACACTTTATAATTTTGTTTTACACAGCCAAAATGAAAATGTGAAGAAGAAACATTTTTAGACCTAAATTCCAAAGTGGTAGAGGGCTACTTCATAAAATATAAAGGATCTGGCTGCCTTCACTATTGAGTTTGTAAATTATTATGTGATAAAAAGAATTGTTTGTAACACCACGTTGAATGTGCTGCTTCACCTGTACCCTAATTCTGTTTACAATAGTGTTGATCAGAATTTATGTGACTCTTTTGGGGATGGGGTATGACACAATTTGCATGACTATGAATCACTTATAGGAGCAGTTTAGAAAAGTGTAACCATCTTGTGCAAGTAAGTAGGTCAGTCACTTATAATTTAACTCAGGGGCACCCCATTCTTGTGTGTATCAGACAGGCATTAACATTTGCAGAGTCATTCTGACAATCACATAGAGAAACAAAATGATAGAGACATACATGTACACACACAAACCTATACAGATATCCAGTGCCAGCGCTCTCTACATCCACAGTCTTAGCCATGGATAATGTTAGGTAACAGGCATGAAACATACAAACACACACATGCATACAGTCAAAATAAGCATTCCTGTATGTACAGCCATATTAATCCATAACATACTATCCTACATACAGGCACACAGAAACACAGAGATACGCACAAGTACATACACACAAAGAAACACACATTCAAGCTATTCTGTACTACTTACCTGAAATGGGAAACTAAGCAGGATGAAGCTGTCTTCATCTTTTTTAGATTTTCCCATAGGAATGCATAGGTACATAGAGATAAATTCACACACACACACACACACACACACACACACACACACACACACACACACACACATACACACATGCATCTTGTGTACTGCTCTGCACAGATCTTGCTTAGTACATCTAGACTATACAAAAACCTTTGCAGGGCAGTGCACCATAGCTTTGGTCATGCCCACAGGCTGCCACATTTACACATGGTTCCAAACACCCCTTGCTGCTCATTAGAGCAGGGCTGTACTACTGGTCATGCCCACAGGCTGCCACATTTACACATGTTTCCAAACACCCCTTGCTACTTATTAGAACAGGGCTGTACTACTGGTTATGTTCACAGGCTACCACATTTACAGATGGCTCCAAACACCTCATGCTGCTCGTTTAAGCAGGCTGTACTATTGTTTATATTCACAGGATACCACATTTACACATGGTTCCAAACACCCCATGCTGCTCATTTGAGCAGGGCTGTACTACTGGTTATATTCACAGGATACCACATTCACCCATGGTTCCAAACACCCCTTGCTGCATATTAGAGCAGGGCTGTACTACTGGTTATGTTCACAGGATACCACATTTACACATGGTTCCAAACACCCCTTGCTGCTGATTATAGCAGGGCTGTACTACTGGTCATGCCCACAGGCTACCACATTTACACATGGTTCCAAGCACCCCATGCTGCTCATTATAGCTGGGCTGTACTTCTGGTTATGTTCACAGGCTACCACATTTACACATAGTTCCAAACACCCCTTGCTGCTCATTATAGCTGGGCTGTACTACTGAGCAGCAAAATGTTTGAATCAGGAGCTCCTTGTGTATGAGGCTTTATATACCTGCACAAGCTGTCCATGAATTCCAGTGTGTGTGTGTGTGTGTGTGTGTGTGTGTGTGTGTGTGTGTGTGTGTATTTATATACATCAATATATGGGTGGTAGTGAAATTGCCGAGTGTGTTTAATGTCGACAGCAGTCTCATCGGCTGCATACAATTGACTAGGCAGTTATTTGATAGGTGATATTCCTTTTCTTCTGAGGATTGGATGATCTTGGAATTAGTATACATAATTAGAAGGGGGTGTGGGGATTGCAGGGGAGCTTGTCCCCTGCAAAAAATATGTTTCACTTTGTTTTTTTTTAATTTGGAGGTTGCATGTGCCAAGGCTTTTCCTTAGCACATGAGTAGTGCGATGTCAGCGTCCATGTTTTCTCCCATATGCAGTCGATATTTAGGCAGTTTACTTTTGGTGTATTTGTTAATGTACTATGCCCACATACACCCACATACAAACATATACATACATGGGTTTGGCGTGTGAGTTGATCAAAAGGCATTATGTCATTTCTTTGTTGAACTGCTTTTGATGGAACAGTGTGCTAACACTAGTCTGATGTAATTGAATAGCAGGGTAAGTAAGTTTACCCCTCAATCCACTGTTGTGTGGTTTTGGAATTGGTATATTTAAAAAGCAGGGGCATGGGGGATACAGTCCCCTATGTGGGATGGTGAAGGGGGCTTGTGTAAAGATTACCATTTCTGTTGTGTTAATTTTTTTAGATTTTTTTTCATTCGTTTTTATATTATAGTGACAAAAAGAATTTTATTCATGAGTTGACACGTTTCTGTTTCTGTGTGTGTGTCTGTGTGTGTGTGTGTGTGTGTGTGTGTGTGTGTGTGTGTGTGTGTGTGTGTGTGTGTGTGTGTGTGTGTGTGTGTGTGTGTGTGTGTGTGTATGCATGTATATATGTATACATTTACATATATGTGCATATGTGTGTGTGTGTGTATATATATATATATGTATATATATATATATATATCTATGGGTCTGTGTTTTGGAATGAACTTGGAAGTTCAAAATGTGATAACATCAAAACCTCAGAACAGCAAATTTTTTCCCAGGGAAAAATTTGCTGTTCCGAAAAACACACACACAACATAAACACAGAAAAAACCTTATAAATCTACACTAAACCTTACATACACAACTAGCTATGCACTAACCTTAACCCAAACCCTAACCCTAAGGTCCTTTACTATCACACACTTACCTTACCCACACCCTAACCCTAAAGTCCATCACTATCGCACACTTACCTTACCCGCACTCTAACCATAAAGTCCGTCAATATCGCATACTTACCGTACCCAAACCCTAACCCTAAAGTCCGTCATTATTGCACATTTACCTTACCCCCACCCTAACCCCAATGTCTGTCACAATCGCACACTTACCTTAACCAATTTTGTAACTTTCGCACCACAGTGGAGAAAATGTCAAAGCCGCAGAAACAGCCAACCAAATTCTTTCCCTGGGAAAGAATTCTGATTTCCACGGCTTTGACATTTTCAGCTTTTGGACTTGTTCGAACTTCTGGTGTTCGAACTTCTGGAAGTTTGATTACATGACAAAGACCCTATATATATATATATATATATATATATATATATATATATATATATATATATATATATATATATATATATATATATATATATGTGGGTGCATTGTATTTTGTTGACATTGTGTTTGGTTATCATTTGTTTTGCCAACCACTTTTGGTCGACTAAGCAGATGATCAACAGGTGTGTGAGACTGCAGTTTTCAAGGTTTCCTTTCCCCAATTTTATGCAATCTCAGGGTTTATTTATATATATTTATATATATATATATATATATATATGTATATATATATATATATATATGTATATATATATATATATATATATATATATATATATATATATATATATATATATATATAATTAGCAGGCAGTGTGGGGGGCTTGCTTCCCTGCAAAAACAATGTTTTTTGATTTTTGTTTAATTTTAAATTTGCATGTGCCAAGGTGGTTTCTTGGTGCTTGTGTAGTAACATGTTGATGTCTATATTGACATTTTGTATTTGACATTTAGAACATTGACTTGTTTATGTTTCGACAAAAGCTAGTAGAATCATATTATCTTTGCTCCTATGGCCTTTTAATAACTAAAGATGATGTATTTATTTAGTTTGCTTACCTAAGTAGTACATCGATCACACCAGACCATTTGCAGGGACAGCCTGGGTGAAGAAAGTTGGAAGAAAATAAAACAAACTAGTTAAACATAGTAATCACAGAAGGCATGGAGTTCTGCAGATAACTGAAGCATTGAGCAAATATTATTAACAGAGTAAAAAAAAAAACAAATGCAGATTAATTTCAGTAGTAAATATGTGCAGGAAGCAGTAGGTGAGAACAGAGGATCGAAAACAGAAGTGATGTAGGTGAGCAGAGAGCTAGCTGGTGCATCCAATGGAAAAGCACGTATAGTCAGAATTTTGACAGAAGTCTTTTGAGTTGTGCTCTGAAAGTGGGGATAGAGGAGATTTCTTTTAGGTGAATGAGAGGGTTGACAGAGTCTAGGTGCAAGAATGCAAAAGGAATGGTTGGCACAGTGCAGTTTGATTTGGAGGCTTTGGAATGAGGGAGTTAATTGGGAGAGGCTGTGGAGATTTTAGGTGGTATTTTTCTTATGAAGCTTGGCAACAACAGGTGGGGAGGCACCTGACTGAAGTAGTTTGAAAAGAAGAGACCTTAGGAATTGTTCAGCCCTGTAGGAGACAGGAAGCCATCTGGCCTTGGAGAGAGTGGTGCAGTGGTGTTTGGAGGGGGGCGGGGGTAGTTGGAAATGAGTGGCAGGCTTTTCTCTCAATGGACTGCAGAGCTGATGAGGTTTTTTTTTTTAAGACTGATGCTATGATGGGGAGCCTGTATTCAAACTGACCAAGGAGGATACTTTGCCTATTGCACCTGTAGCTCATCTCGATGGAAAGGGAGATATTTTCTATGGCCAGAGTAAAAGATCATCAATATTTTTCCTGGTGTTTTCAGTACTGTTATGTAAGTTAAATGACCGGTCCATTCATAAAACTAAGTATTTGAAGGATGTGCTAGTTTCTTTTGCGGTACCATTGAGATCTGTGATGTTGAGACTTTTAGGAACATTTTCAGATTTTGTGAGGTTCCAGATACAATGTTTTTTTGTTTTGGAGGGGTTTAGGAGTAGCTTATGGTTGTTTAGACAAGAATTAAGGAAGTGAAGGTCAGACTGAAGCTGGGTTTGAATATCTGAATGTGAGTGACTGGTTCAAAGGATAAGAGTGAAAAGGTGGTTAGGGAGGTTGGAGGGTAGCTTGTTAATAATGATTGAAAAAAAAAAAAACAGTGAGGTGAGTATGGACCCCTGGGATGCTCCTTTGTTACAGGGTGCTGGATGAAGAAACCGTTCCACTATGTCCAGTCACAAATGATAAATCAGTTACTGATTTACTTAGAATAGATGTCATTCATGCCTTCAGCTCACAGTTAAGATCTCCCACGTGAGTGCTGCAGCTCACAGCAGGCATCCTAAGTTATCAGAGATTTGTTTTTAGGAATATCTGTAATACTGTTATCATGCACAGTAGCAGCCATTCTGATGAACAACAATCAAACATAGAGGAGCTTGTCAGGCTTCCTCACATGAGGACCTCCGTCTGCATTGACAAATAAAGTTCTCTGTCTACTAGGACGCAGGGATCAAGGCAATTTCTTCCATATAGGAAAAAATGTCCAGGTGTTGGCATGAAAAGTTTTACTCAAAGACATGCTATTTGTTGGGAGGGTGCTTTGCTTGTCTCCTACAGGGCCCTGTGCTGCCTGTACCCAGTGATACTTACTTGCATTAATTCTTGGGTTTCTGCACCTTAGAGTAGGAAGAAAAAAAACACATGACAGTGAATTTCATGTTCTTGTCAGACTTTCAACTGTCTTGCATTTCCCCAGATTTGAGGGCAGTGCATTTGGCCATCTGTCCTACTTCTTTCTTGTATGGGTGATATTTGAATTAGCATAGCATCTCTACCACTGTTAAGCAAAGACATATAACAAAATGTCAGCATATGATCAGACTAAATGCATAATCCCTAACTATAGTACATGTATCCATTTTCGAGATCTTACATGTGACCTTTTTAAGAAGTCTAATAGATAAAGTTGCAAAATTTAGGTGAAAAAATGTATAGTTGTAAAGCGCTGTAGGAGACAATAAGTATTGAATACCACCTCCACCCCCAAAATGCTTTGGCATCAGCATAGACTACAGGAAATTCCTCAGGTACATGAAGAATGTTCTGGAAAACTGCTGTGACAAGCAGAGATGTCACCTCCTTCTACAATTGTTGATGTGCACTCTCCATTACCTTGTATGACAACTGCCATTGCATATGCATGTTCTTAAGTTGTAAAATGTTTAAGCTTCCCAAAACATGGCATGACTATGTAGTGAGTGTTTATCTGTAATGCTTTATACAACCTTGCTCTAGTAAGTCATGAACAGGAAGTGAATTATGACATGCGGAAAACCGAGAACAATCATGTCACTCCATGCACATTCTCTTTCTTTATTACATATTAGTAACTGGTTAAACCCTGATCTTTTTTGGGGGGGATCTGAGGATTCCCCACTCCATGAATTACACATAATTATATATATTGGCTGAGTGTGCAGTTGGTGAGACTGTGCATGCTGAGGCATGCATGGGCACACAGTGGCATCTGTATTTTTAAGCAGCAGTGCTATTTAAAGGGGAAGTACATAGTTACGTAGAGAAAACTGAGTGAAGGAAGAGTGATGATGATGATGATGATACTAACTATGACATTGCAGGTGATATGCTGGGGCATCTCTCACTGCATCACCATAATGAAGACGTGGCCTTCTGTATGAGGGAAGAAAAGAATATAATTAGAGATGTAACTCTATCTGTCTCAGCAGTAAGTAAAAGCAGTGTTGCAGTATACAAACATTATGTTAGTGGGATATATTCTGAACTATGAATCATTAATGGTTTGCAATTCAGAAGTCTTATTTGATTTACATACAGAGTACTAAGAGTCGGTAGATACAAGTGCTTTTTAAGGGCAAACTGTGTAATAAATTAGTCATTTGGGGTTCCTAGCCATGCTAGTCCATATCATCACATCAACATAAATGAATATCCAGGGGTTCTTGCCATGTGCTCTCTTTGTTACCAAGCAAATTACATTATCATATATCAGGTATTTTTTACTGTCCCTTGCCTGCAAGTTGACTAAATGTTCCTTTAATGCCTGCTGTACTTCACACATTATTAAATATCATGGACATTCCTGTATTGCAGAACAGTAAACAAGTTAATACATTCTGAAGCTTCTGGCGAATGACTTGCCAAATGACAGGTATTTTTTTTTACATTAATCTTAGAGAATCCTGTGATGGAATTTCTTAATATAACAGCTGGAAGGAATTATAGTAGTGTTGAAGTCACTTAGATATATCAAGAATTGCTTCTAAGACTCAAGGATACTTGGAAATGTACGTTTAGAGATCATTTGAAATGTGTTTTTTTTTTAGCATTCAGTAGTATTAGGGTAACATAATAACTTCAAATAACACAGTTCAGCAGACAATAGTGTTGTTTATTGATGAGAGCACACATACGTGGGAGATTAGGCATTTAAGGTCCTGTCTCTTCGAACCATGAAAAGCTTGATCTTTTTATAATACTTTTGATTAAATACAACAATGCAGTAACTATTATGATGCAGCTACTTACCAATTAAAAATAAAAACCTTTGCACTATTTTTGCTAACTAAGGATCTCCTGATTCTCTGTACCTGATGTACTTACAGCTTACAGTTGTAGATGAAGGGAAAATTGCAGTAGAATGACAACAATAATCAAAAGAAGCATTTTGTCCTGAGACAGATTGCATTAATACAGTGTCACCTGGTTGCAGGTCATGATGGTCAGTTTCAACTGGCTTTGGTTGGGCTTGTAAGACAGTATTATGTTGATAATGCAAAACATAACAGAGAGGCTTGCAATGCAGAAAAACAGATTCATCAACATTTTGTAACTCCAAATTCTTGAGCAAGGATGTGACAGGCATTCTCATGGGTCTTCCCATAAGAATTTCATGGGGGGGGGGGTGGGGTGGGGGGGTAACTTCCTAGTAGTGCTCACTGCATCTCGTACACTAAATAAGACTAAAGGCAAAGCCTCTGGCCCACTTAAAGCCAGTTTCCTCATACAGTTTTGTTAACCTTACTTTGATTGTTTGATTTGCTCTTTCTATAATCCCTGATGCTTGTGGTCTGTGTGGGCAATAGTATTGCATTTTTATATTTAATATCTTACTTATCTGCTGTATCAGTTGAATGGGAAAATGTGTTCCCTGATCAGATTGGATGCAGCAAGGTACACCAAATCTAACTATTAACTCAAAAAGCAACTTCTTAGCTACCGTTGTTGCATCATTCTTGGGACAAGTGTATGTATCTATCCATCCAGAAAAAAAAAAAAAAACATTAATTACAAAAACATATTTGAATTTCTGCAATTGTGGGAGCTCTATAGGTCCCACTGAACACAGCAAAATGGTCTGCATGGCTTTTTTAAAGGCTGTGTTGACACTGGTACACTTTTGTGATACATTATACTCCAAACAGATTGCACAGCTATTTACAAAATGACGAGTGACTTCTGAAATGAGGCAGACCAATAATTCAGAGTTTGCTTTATTAGTCCATTTTCCCAAATGAAAAAACAAATGGTAGGTTTTAACTAACTTAGTTAGAAAATTTCATGTGGCTACCAGCTGCTCATCCAGGTGGCACCGCATCATACATTTAGAGAATGGTTGCCACCATTGTGGATCCACCTCACTCTTTCAGAATGATCAGCTTGTACTTGAAAGGATACATAGTCCTGTAAAGAAGCAGGTGTGTTAGTTTCTCAAAGTTGCTGCAGAAATGAAACCTGAACAGGATAAGACAGTGCAGCTTGTCTGGCTGCCATGTTGACAAAGCAGGTGACCCTTGAGATGTGAGTCATCAGTTGTATGTGCAGCACACTTCACCCCCACAACCTCCCTTGGTAACAGTAAGACATTAATAGTTCATGAACAAAAACAGCATTTTTGATCACTGTACCTGCTGAGATTAAATACCCCCTTTTCCTCCAAAGTGTCCAAAATCATGAACTAGTCCATATGCATAATGTGGATATGTAAAAATAGTCACTGTTTTCTCCTTTGTCAGTTTATAGGCTTCAGTAATAGCTACAAATTCAGCTATTTATCTTGTCAGTAAAACACTGTCTTGAGTACACACAGAAAAGGCTGATACTGCACACAGAAAAGGCTGCTACTAAAGTTCCACCTTCTTTTTGAACATAAGATCCATCAACAAAAAGAAATAAACTGGGATTTGGTAGTGGGACGTCCTGTAGATCAGACCTAGTAGGAAGCACATAGTTAACAATACAAATGTAGTTATGGGGGTCTCCTTAATCTGCTGTAAGAATTAAAGAAGCAGGGTTAAGTCGTGGACATCTGATAACCAGTAAAGGATTGTTAAGTAAAGGCAGTTCATATTTACATAAACTTGCAGCTGACAGATATTGTGTTTTAGTTTTCAGTATTACTGCTTCAACAGAATGTGGACCTGCTACATAAGGGTTGTGCCTGAGAGTCAGGACAGCCACAACTTCTACCTAGTGTGTCATCATGGCAACCTCCCTAAGGCAGTGTTGGGGGGAGCTGCTGCTACACGATCAGAATTTGTACTAAAATAAGCAACAAGTCTAAACCCATCATTTCTATGTTGTGCTAATAATCCTAATACCACTTTAATTCTTTCACAACAGAATAAGAAAAATGTCTTTGAATAGCTGGGTAACCCAAGAGCAGAAGGGGTTGAAACTAAAGTTTTTAATTGAACAAAAGCTTGCTCATGGCACTCTTGCCAGGGCAGAGGCACAGGTGTGTCTAGGGCTGACACCTTTTCAGATGCCCAAAGTGGGATATTTTTTGTACAATCATGAGATTTTACAGGACAAACTCTACCTGTAGCCAATTCAAAGGACTTAACATCATTTTTTTTCCAAAATAGAAGCTTATTGTTGTAGCATTTGCATTGTTTATACCCTTCTATATAATATTTATTTTGGTGTGTGTAAGCTAGGGCATATGTGGTCAAACATTTACAGGTTGCCTTTATCCATTAGACATAGTTGACAGACTAGGGATGGATTTCTGATTTCCCATCAAATGGTCTAGGTTATGCTTAAATAGGGTCAGGGAGAACTCTGCTTCACATGGATGGGTAGCCTACTCAAGAGAAAAAGCTGTTCAAGCTCCAGCTTTGGTACAAGAGATGGCTTCCAGTAATTTAGAGGAAAAAAAATCAAATGTGTTTAGAGCTAATTTAAATAAATTAAGCATTGAAAGAGTATATCAACTTACATAACAAAAGGCTGGAAAAAAAAATGGAAGAAGCTTTAAACAGCTATTCAGGTGAACTGATAAAACTGCAAAATCAAAGGTTGAAATGAAGAAAAGGCTGGATGAGTATGAAACTTCTCAAGAGGAGCTGTTTCAAAAAAATGGTAGCACCAGAGGATAGAACATGCATAGAAAACCATAGAAACTGGAAGGAACAGACTGTATTAATTTTATTAAATCATAAAAAAGAAACAACACTAGTGTTCCACAGCAGGTTGTTCTAACTGAAAGACCACATCATGTGTATGCTCTAAACCTAGCCACAAGAAAGTAGGAAAGCCCTATATTTATAAAGATGAAATCATACCAACACAAAGAGTTGATCCTGACAAAACTGTGACAGAAGGGTAAAGTATTAAACATTGGAAAAGTAGAGTGTTTGTAGAAAATGATCATTCACTATACACCAAGCAGAAGAAAAGCAAATTTATCCTGGTAATCATGAAATGTCAAGAGGCAGGCATCCAGCTGTCTTTAGAATATTTTTCCTGGGGATTAAAGTCATTTTTTTTTATTCAGAACATACTAAGAAGGAAATACAAAAATCTGTCCAACAAAAAGTGAGCCATCAAGCATAAGGGGACTCTACTTCTCATTTTTCTGATAATGAAACCCATACAGAGACTTTGCCAGTAAAAGCTTTTCCAAAGTTCCAAAGGAAAATTCTTGAGAGACAAAAAAAAAAAAAAAAACAGGAGTTGACCGGGACTACCTTGTACTTGAACTGGAGTCTGGAGGTTGGGAGGTGGAGATGAACAGGAACAGGAATAAGACCAGCAAGATTGAAATTAGTGAATAAATGAGAGACTATAAAGCATTAAACACATTTGTGGAGTATGGCTTTACAAGAAACAGTGGCTGAGAAAGATTGGACTTTTATTGACTTTGCTAAACTTGTGGGAGGACTGAAAGGCATATAACCTACTTCATGTCATTAATGTTTGGAAATACACTAAAAGAAAAAGAAGAAAACAAGAATAACTGTAAGCAAAACAATTTGTTCTTAACAGTGTATGTATAAAACATTTCATGGTATGAATTGCATGTTATATAGTAAAGCATATTCAGTGATTGCTGTATGTGATACAGGTACTAAAGTAAACAAGTACTTTTTTCTTTTTTAGTTTTACGAAATGTAGGCATTACAATGTAAAAAGAAAAGAAAGTTTGGACAAAAACATCTTTCATTTAATATACTGTATCTTGGGCTGTTCGGATGGGGCATGGGAAGTAAAAGTACACTGATTATAGTGTATGTAGAGTTGAGATGTTTTCTCTTACATTGCCCTTGTCTTAATCTAATAAGTTTTTTGTGAAAGTGTGTATGCTATAAAATAATGGAACATTGTGAATGTAATGAAAGGTTTTCCTTTAGAAAATAAATGTTCAATGTGAGTTGAGATGTCTGCAACTGGGGGTAGTCGTACATTCTCTTCTTATGCTTCCATGGAGACAAGCTGACTAAAGGTCTAGATAATAAACCTTGAGAGCCCTGCACAATGTTTGCTGACAGAAACAGAAAATTAAAAGTTACAACAGCAAGCAGCTTAGTAAAAAATAAAGTTTGAAATTATTGGAAGTGAATAAGAGATAACAGCTTTCCTGTTACCTAAATACCTCAATGCATTTGCTAGGACAGTGTATAATATAGTTATATTTAATGATAGCCACTGCACTTTTTCTTAAGGCTAAAAGTTAATATTTTCTGAAAGCATACAAGCTTTTTTGCATCTGAGAGGGTAATGAAGATTAGACAAGAACAGACAACAATTAGTGTAAGTAGGAGCATAAGCAGTAACAGGGACTTTAGCATGGATAACCTTAATTTTAGGTTAGGTAATGCCTGTGGGTGCAGCTGTCATTTTAGGGCAGTTGTTCATATCAGAATTATTAAACTTCATTATTTGAAGATGAACATAGTTTTGGGTGTTCTTTTTAAGTTAATAGGTTATGGGGTGTTCTGTTTTTTTTGAGGTTTTCATTAAGCAAAAAGTCTTGTAAAATATGGCACATGTTAAAATGGAGATGACATGATACAACTGTATAAAGGATCAACTTGTCAAGTATTAGTAGGTGCATGTAACACAAAAGCTGGAAATAAGACTTTTAAAAAACTGACATATATAACAGGTGAGTATAATAACTCTTTAAATGTCTATACTGTCCATATTATTTTCAAATGGGAATAGCCTTACAGGTATTGACAAAAAGGTAACAGTACTGAATTATATTAAGAAATGCAGACTGCAAATAACAAGGCTACAAGAGGCACATTTGGAAAGAAGTGACACGTGAATTTGAAAAAGAGGATTTCAGTATGGATTTTAAGCAGAATATCAGAGAAAAATGAAAATAGATATACTTATACTAATCACAAGAGGAGCTCCAATAGTGATAGAAAAAATAAGAATGGTAGATTTGTGGTAGCTACTGGCAAGGCAGGAGGATTATGCAATCATGTATTCATATTCCACCTAAGCTGTCATTATGAGGCTTAAGAAAATTTGGGGAGAAATAACCATCTTTCTGCAGGGAATATTACTTACAGATGGGGATTGGAACTTTACTTGCAACAGTGAGGATGTACTGGGGGACCTAGAAAGAAAATTATAACAAAAGAAGGAAGATTTTTGAATAAATTTGGTATGGAAGATATGAATTCAGTAGCAGGAACTCTGACAGAAGTTACATATTACTCCCCAAAGTACAATAACTAGGCTAGACTAGACAAAAATTATATTTGACAGGAACATGTACATTTAATTGAGAGCTATGACACACATCCAGTAACTATTTCAGATCATGCATCAATAACAGCTAAGATAAAAATGCAGGCTAATGAGGTAAAACTGAGACACTGGTGCTTCCCCACTTATTTGTTAAAAAGAGAGGAATTAAGGAATGGGTAGTGGAAATTATTTGAGAGTTATTAAGGAAGATGGGAATTGCTTCAGAAGTTATAGCTAGTGAATGAGATAAAATGAAAGTGGAGTTTAAAAACAGTGTAGAAAGAAAAGAGAAAGTGATTTGGTTACCAAGTAACACAAATTATTTAGAGGGGATGACAAAGGTTAAAGTACAACAGAATAAGGGGAATCTCACAAAGCATGAAAAGGCACAACTGCAGAAAGTGCTAAAGACAAAATAAAGGAATATCTGGATAATATGCATATGTTTTAAAAGACTGATGTTAAGCAACTGTTTTTATACTAACTCCAGAGCACAAAAATGTTTTGCGCAATGACTTAGTCAACAGAAAGAAGAAAGGGTTGTTGCCATACTTAGTGACCCTATAACCAGAAAAATAACCAGAGATCCTGTAGAGGCATATATATTTTGTAAGGGTCTATATTAGAACATCGAAAGTTTAATGGTTCAAATTACTAAAGGTTGACCTTTAATGATTGAACCATTAAAATTTTGAATGTTCAGAAAAAATAAATTAAAAAAAAAAGTCTAAAGGGTGTAGGCAGGGGAGCAAGCCCCCCTGCACTGCCCACGTGGGGGTCTGCATCCCCCACACCACCCGCTACTTAAATATACCAACTCCGAGACCGCACTACATTGAAGTAAATGGAAATCTCCCCTAACGGAGATTTCCGTTTACCCGTTCAACGTTCTGCACTTTCGCTATTCTCGTGAGAAGTAGAAGCCAAAGATGAGTAGGCCTAGCACAGAGCTGTGGTGGGATTCCCTGGTGACTGGCCTCTTTGTGGAGGTGGCCTCACCAATTCTAACCTCCTGGGACCTATCAGTGAGCCAGCTAGCTATTCAGCATGTTATAAAGGGATTTATACCTAATTTTGTAAGTCTGTTGACAAAACCCAAGCTGGGTATTGTTGCAAATACTTTAGCCAGATCTAGGTAGCAGTATGCATAGTTTTCCCCTCATCCATTGCCTTAGTGACCTTTTCAAAGAAGTTCACCAGATTCATTAAGCATGACCTTTCTTTGCCAAATCTAAACTGGGATGAATCTAGTGTCTGGAAGTCTCCTGTGTCCTTGTTGATAATTTTCATGATAATTCTTTCTATGGCTTTGCAGATAAGATTAGTTTCCAAGCTCTGTTGAAGGTCCTCCATTTTGAAGTGGGATGACCATCACAGTCCTCCATTCACATGACACAAAGCCTGTTTTAAGACTATAGTTAAATAATGACTCCAGGGGTCCTGATAAGTCATATTTTAGACTATTAAGGAGGGGTCCAAGGATGTTATTGGGGCCCACTGAGGCTGTGGTCTTGGCTTTAGTGAGTGGAGCTAATACATGTTCCTCCAGGCTTTTAAGGGCCCCGGGCCCATTAGCCTAGTAACCTCCTCTGACCCTATGATCCCAGTTATAGCTAGAGGAGTTATGTTTGAGGGTTTTACTGGGGAAATGGTTGGGGTGAGAGGAAGGTAAAGTTGGAAATTAATTTTTCTGCTAACAGTTTCACTCTTTCACCCGGCTCAGTGAATGTGGCACCATTAATCACCAGTTCAGCACATTGCTGTGTGCTACCCTTGAGGTTTCCGACATAGCTGTAGAAGGCCTTATGGTTATCGTTTAAATGGCAGAATATCTTAATTTGCTCGACTATTTAGCCCGATTATTTGCCTTTTTACTTTGATTAGAGAGTTTTTATCTTTATGGGAATTGATTTTTGCCATAATTTCCCCAGTGAACTGCGATCTCAGAGTTGGAATATATAATTACTAGGGGGTGCAGTGGAACTTGCCCTCCTGCAAAGATTCAGTCTGGAGTGGATTCATTGTTTTGTGTTTCAGCCTTATATGGTTGATATTATGCGCTTCAGTAATATAATCACCAGTCATTATGAATGTATATATATATATATATATATATATATATATATATGGTTACCTATCAAAACATCTACTCTTCATTACATCTAAACTCAAAACATC
>NC_056743.1:1478983807-1479007877 GCF_019279795.1 Protopterus annectens | reverse complement strand
ATTCAAATAAATAATTGAAACAATCTCAGGTTTAAAAATTAATAGTAATAAATTGGAAACATTATTATTGAACAAAAAAAATGAATCCAGATTTGAGAAAACATAGTAACTTTAACTGGGTAAATAATTCCCTTAAATACCTAGGAATACATACAAAATCAAACTGGAAAGAAACTGTGCAAATAAATTATAAAAACTTAATACAAGTGGTTAAAGAGCTCTTAACCAAATGGAACAAGATATTCCTCACTTTCGAAGAGAAATTATCCCTAATAAAAATGTGTATTCTTCCAAAATTCCTGTTCCTCATTCAAACACTAATTATTAGTCCTCCTAAAAAAACAAGAAAACAACTTAACACACTTCTAATTAAATTCCTTTGGTTTCCATAAAAACCAAGAATAAGATGCGAGTGGCATTATAGAGAATGGGAAAAAGGTGGAATTGTGTTTCCAAACCTAGATCTTTACTCTGATTCAGTTATATTCCACATCATGAGTCAATGGTTAAGCCACAAATACACATCTAACTGGAAAAACTTACATAAAACTATTTTATTATCTGATATAGAAGAAACAATGAATGATGACATTCTTACAGAAAATATTAAAATTTTCTTAGTAGTAAAAGACTCAGTATATAAAGAAAATAAAAATGAGAAACTGCCATATTGTATTAACTACATATTAAACAATTTTAAAAGAATAATAAACAAAATCCATCTAGCTAGAAACTTTCTAATGTTACTATTTCCCATAGCACACATGAAGAATTGCATAGATTCATTTAATATGAAGAAAATAATGGAGATGAAAGGTAATGGTCTTAATTTTTGGCACCAATTCTTAGGCACAAATGAATCTATATAAAGCAAACACTCTTATAGCTAGATACAACATAAATCAAAATAATTGGTTAAACATTCAAACCTATAGAGAATTTCTTATAAATGAACTCAAAAGTAATCAAGTGCCTGACATTTCCTTACAACCTAAAATAATATCTATTTTGTGTGAACTAAATTCAACAAATTATAATATGGGATTTTCGTTATCCAAGTTATATAAAGCACTAAGAACTGATTTAAAACTACCAGAGGACTCACTTTGGAGTTATGTAGAAAAAAATAAATTTTACTTTACAGAAAATGACAAATCATTAATACTCAAATCAATTATCCACACAACTTCATCTCCATACTGGAAAATTTTCACATGGAAATATATAGAAGTTTTATAACCCACATAAAGTAGCTATAATGTCAAACAATACCGCTTTTAATTGTTGGAGATGTGATGAAAATATATGTGCAGATTGGGCACATATGTTCCTCGAATGCAGAACTGTTGCTCCTTTCTGGCAAGGATTTAGAGACTTTACTAAGGCTTTGTGGTCAGATAAATGTATAATCTCAGATTCACTCTTACTGTTTAATGCTCCAGTACCAGAGCATATCCCAAAAACTCAAGTGCATCTTCTTTGGTCCCTCTTGGCGATAGCTAGGAAAAGTATTACTATAAACTGGAAAAGCAAAAAAAAAAGTTCTGTTATTTTCTGAATTTCTGTTATTGGCCAAAACTGTATGTAATAGAGAACTTCAAACTCTTGCTTCAAGAACTGCAAGAATAACACAAAAGAAATTATCCTGGATGAAACTTAAAAAGTTACTGGATAAAATGTAAGAATTTTTAATTGAAATGGATTAAGTTATGGGCATTGTACATAGTTTTTGTTGTTTATAGTTTTTTATCTATATATGTAGTATGCTATAAATATATGTATCTATCCCTTCAGCATGTCCTGTTTATTGTGGTGACAAGGTTTAGGTCCCTAGAGCATGTAGCTTGGAGGGATTGGGATTTCTTAAGGTGTTGCATTCCCAACAGCTCTGGGTTTAACATAGCTTTATATGTTAGGCATCTGTAAAGGCTGATTTTGGCCGAGGCGCTAAGAGATTTTATGGTGATATTTAATGTTAGTCATGGAATAAACAACATATTGTGAATTTAAGAACAAAGAAATCATTGTTTGTTTTTTTTGGCATTGTGGTCCCAGTGTAGGGCATCTGTTTGAGGCCAGCTTTGATGACTGCCTCAAAGAAGTCGATCGGGTTCAGAAGGTATGATCTGCCTTTCACAAACCCAAACTGGGTGGGGTCCAAAGTTTGGATGTTACCAATGTCTTTGTTTATGAGTTCTATGATGATATGTTCCATGGCCATGCAGACCAGGCTTGTCAGGCTTATAGGGTAATAGTTCCCATGATTAATGGTGGCTCCTCCTTTGTGGAGTGGGATAATTGTTGCTGTGTGCCATTCAGTGGGCACAAAGCCTGATGTGAGACTATGATTGAACATAGTGCTTAGGTGGAGAGCCAGTTCGTTCTGAAGTTCATGTAAAACGCAGCCTGGGATGTTGTCCAGTCCCACGGATGCTGTATTTTTGGTTTTAGAGAGTGCATCTTTTCCCTGCATAGATGTGATTACAGGGACTCTGCATTCTTCCTGTATAGATATGGGCCCTTGAGGGGGTGAGAGCGGGGTAAAGTTAGCACTGAACTTATTTGCCAGGATGTTGGCAATATCAATTGGTTCTGTAATTTTCATGCTGTTGTGCTGTAACTCAGAGCAGATATGGGTGTTGCCATTGAGATTCTTAAAATAGCTATAGAATGCTTTGTGGTTGCCCTTAGAATCAGTGGCAATTTTGTTTTCAAAGCTAGTTTTGGAGGATCTTATAAGGGATCTCAACTTCTTACTGAGGCTGACCAGGGAGCTCCTCCACTCATCGGATTTTACTTTCTTTTGCAACAGTTTTTTCCTTCTGTTGTAGAGTTTGTTTATGGCAGGGAACCACCAGATTTGGCTTCCTTTTTTTGGAGGATAGCATCTTGATTCTGTTTGGGATAGCACGATCCATGCACTCGTGTAAGTGCTTATAGAGAGCATTTGTGCAGGATTCGGCAGTCGTAACTGTATTGTCCATCTGCATGGCTGTCATGAAGTTTGCCACTTCTGTCTTAAGAAGCATGAAGCTAGCTTTGGAGAAATTTTTTACCCTGGTTTCCTTAATGGTGGGTGGAGGAGGGTTGCGAATATCTAGGGTGATTAGCTTATAGTCGGTTTTGACCAATGGGGAGTTGATTTCAGGTGTGGAACACCGATCACTCATGCTGGTAATTACTAGGTCTAGGATATTGTTGCCCCTGGTGGGGGTGTGGATAAGTTGATCCAGGCCATTGGAATTTATGAATTCCAGAAAGCATTGAGCATAGGAGTTCGTACATGAGTAGTTTTCCCAGTTAATGATGGGGTAGTTGAAATCGCCCATTATTACAGTGTTTGGTTGAATCCTAATATTTTCCAGTATATCAAGAAAAGAGGAGTGAGAATCTGTGGGGGATCTGTAACAAGCTACAATTTGGATTGCAGTTTTTCCCAGAGTTATTTGCACTTGGATAACCTTGGATGCATTATGCTGCGCAACTAGCCTGGAGGTGTGGATATCCTTAATGAATATGGACATACCTCCATCTTTGGTGTTCCGCTCCAGGTTAGATGGCCAAAAAGTGTGGTATGAGTTATAGCCTGGTAATGCAGGGATGCTCCCTAGAGCCTTGAACCAGGTCTCAGTCACTGCACAGATATCGATGTTCTCCATTTTATGGAGTGCCATGAGTGATTGCATTTTGAGATTTAGACTTCTAGCATTGAGTAGCATTATCCTCAGTTTTTGCTTGCATGTTCCTGTTATGATGGTGAATTTGTCATTTGAACCTTGCCTAAAAAGACATTATAGGGGCTACAAGAGCATTAGTCAGAATCCGGAATCCCAGGGGCGACAGTTGCAGGCCATCTCTGGAAAAGCATCATGGTCTGATGGCCATGTCGTCCCAGGCAGACAAACACTGGATCCCTTTAGAATGACACCAGATGCTTAGCCAATTACTGAAATCAATAATTTTGTCCTTGTACTATGGTATCATTCTGGGTGATGGCAGGATTCTACTCAGGGCTAGGGTCATACCTGCTTGGGCTACAAGATCAGAGAGCTTTTCCATGTCTCTTTTCATGTAGTCCAGGGAGGTACATCTCAGGTCGTTCACACCAACATGGACAATGACTGAGTCATATTTGTACTTGTGTGGAGTGACCTGAGTGCGTAGGTTATGTGGTAGATCCTGGCACCCCACAGGCAGCTGACAGTAACCTTCTCCTTGTTTAGTCTGGTGAGTGGGACATCAGTGTGCCTGACTATAGAGTCACCTATAAGTAGGGTGTTGGGTACGTTGGTTTGCCTTATGGGCTGTGGTTTATTGGCACACTGAGCCTGTGGGTTTTGTGTCATTTGGGTTGTGTTGGGGCGTGGAGGTTGCTTATGTTTCTGCTTTGGAGGTCTCAGTCTCAGTTGCTTGAGCAGATTATTATTGAAAGCCTCTGTGAATGTTTTTGTGTTTCTATGCGTGTTTGGTCCTGAGAAGAGAATAAGACCAAGACTACTCAGGGATAGGAAAGTAAAACATAATCTAAAACATTACACAAAAAAGAAAGATCTGATATAAAACCTTATATACAGATACAAATTTCATAAACAACACAGATCAAGACAAAAACTCAAAAGTATAGGAAAGTTTAAAGAACAATACAATAAAAAATCTGAAGGCGATTTCTTTATGTTAGCATAATGAGTGTCAAAAAACATTTGGAGAATTAGTGAAGATTATGAGGCATGAAATGATGATGGAAGAGCTTTCAGCCTGAGGATGAGGAATTACATGATGGGGGAAGGGGATACACCCTGATTATGAGGCATTGGCCATCTAAGCCAAGGATTGGCTCAAGGGTCTATTACACACTGAGCTGAGCAGAGGAGGGACACTGACCACAGCTCTGATCTGTGATATATAATATTCAGTATCCTGTCGTTTTGTTTATTTTACTAGTTATTGCTTATTCTAGTCATTTATAGCACTTTTTTATTGTCTGCTGCATATTTTTTTCTGTATTTTATTGCTATAAACTAATCTACACAGCTGTATCAAAACTGTCTAGCATACAGAGCCTGATAAATAAGGTTTTTAATGTCACACTGTTTGTAAAGCTTTCTTAGCTAGTTTCACTGTGTGAAAGGTATTAACTGGAAATTTTCTGCATTTGTTAAGCATCTGTTTCTTTGTTCTGATTTCCTGCCAAGGAGTGTATCATATAACTGATTTGTTTGCAGTTAAAAGCATTCTCTAGTGTCTCCTTGCTCCTTTATCTGTTTAAAACTTTCATTTAGTGGCTCACTGCTGTTTTTCTGCTTTGATAAACATTATTTCTAAAATACTTTCTGACCCTCCCTCCCTATTTGTATCTTGTTCCTATACTTGGTGACTTTGCAGTTGCCTGCTTGTACTGTAAATTTGATCTGGGACACTCTGCCCAGTCTAGTGTCATTAGCTCATCTTCCCTAATACATACAGAACATTTGAGAAGGCCAACCCACTTAGTTTCTTAGCCTTGAATTATCTTCTATTCCTCCTTTCTCCCTTTCTACTTTACTAAAAAAAAGAAAAAAAATTGCTAGAATCTACCATTGTTAGAATCTCCTTGTGTTCTGACTGAGTGTGCTTCTCAAACAATCTGGAAATATAGAGCTAATAAGTATATTTTTTGGCACTTTCTGACTGTTTAGAGTTCTGCACTGTCTTAATTTTTGCTTGACTAAATTATTTATATATTTTCTGGCATTGTTTTCTGATACTCTAAGTGCCTCCATCTTGATTTTTTCCTAATTTACTGCTTTCTGCACTCGTTTTTAGTCATTTTTTAATTTAATTGCATTTATTTAAACTGTATTTGCTTAAATATTTATAAAAAAACTCAAATGTGCCAGCTTGCACTGCATTTGCATTGTTTTTACTGCTGTTTTAGCTGCTTTTTTATAAAAAAGTTCTAAGCTTGTTTCCTGCCTTTCCTGCAACTAGTCTAGTCCAGATACAGATTTCCTGTATCCAGGACTGTTTGTAAGCTTCTGAGCACCCCAAGCCCTACTGTGTTGGAGGGAAGCCTTCTAGCTTATCAATGGGAGTGTTAAGCACTAGTTAGCTTATCTACCATGAAAGGTGTGGTTTCTGACCCAGAAATTGTAGTTTATTGGCCGTTTGAGCAGTTTTTCCAACCCTTTCAACTTTCTTGTTTAAAAAACCACATTGGTGCTTGTGTTCCGCCTTTTCTGTAACTAGTCTAGTCCAGATACAGATCTGCTGTATCCAAGATTGTTTGTAAGCTTCTGAGCTCCCCAAGCATTTATGTGTTGGAGGGAAGCCTTCTAGCTTATGAGTGGGAGTGGCAAGCACTAGGTAGCCTATCTATCACAACAGTAATGGTTTCTGACCCTGAAAGTGCAGTTTATTGGCTGTTTGGGCAGTTTTTCCATCCCCTTCAACTTTCTGGTTTAAAAACCCGCATTTGGCTTGTTTAAGCTATGCACTGCGGTGCCAAACTGAAGCAAACTATTACTGATGTCAGAAAGTCTGCTTTTCAGTTTTTCCATTAGATCTTACTAGTTCTTTCTCTCTTGCACTTCAAGTAGCCTAATCACTTTTCACTTCAACAGGTTTTTGTAGCAATTATTGTAGCACACCTAAGTGCCATCAGCACTAGTTGTTCTTCACGTAAATAGCTCTAGTACTTAGTAGTCATGACCACCCCTCCTGGCATGATTAAAGGGCAGTTCCCTGTGCTTTCTCCTATTAACCTGGTGCACTTGGGCATTCTGAGGCAGTGCAGCAACTGCCTCAACTGCCTCCTGTACACAGACAACCCTCTGCTATTACACCCCAACACTCATACTTGTGAGAGATGCACTTATATCACCAAACTGAAAGCTATGCACTCTCCAGCCAAGACTGGACTAGCTGGTCAAGAGGAGAAGGTCAACACCTGCACCACACCACATGGAAAACATAGCCCTCCAGAACAGCCACTATCAAAGCTCTCACATAAAAACACAAACACCAGACCCACCTTCATGGAGGCTCTCAACAGAAATGTATCCAAACAGAAGAGATCTCCAAGACAGAAATGCACTCGACCAGCACAACACAACACAAACAGCAGGACACATAGCTCACCTCCACAGTATGCCCCTCCACCTAATCCCCTAAGGCTAAACATCTTCCCCATTACACTAATCATAGGTGACTCAATAGTGAGGCACACAGATGTCCCACTCACTAGGTTGAATAATGAGATGGTAACACTCAGCTGTCTATCAGGTGCCAGAATCCGATGCATAACACACTCATTAAGCTCACTCCACAACAAGTACAAGTATAACTCTGTCATTGTCCATGTGGGTGTGAATGACCTGAGACACACCTCCCTGGACTACATGAAAAGAGACATGGTGAAGCTCTCATATTATCTGGCCTAGGCAGGTATGACACTAGCCTTCAGCAGTATCCTACCATCACCCAGAATGATACCGCAGTACAAACAAAAAATGACTGACCTCAACAATTGGCTATCTTTCTGGTGTCATTCTAAGTGGATCCAGTATCTGTCTGTTTGGGATGATATGACTGACAGACCTTGATGCTTTGCCAGAAATTGCCTGCATCTGTCACCCCTGGGTTTCCAGGCACTGGCTAACACTCTTGCCACCCCTTTTTTAGGTGGTGTTTCAAAGACCAAATTTCCACCATAACACCTATAAATAAATGCAATCTGAGGGTCATGCTCCTCAATGCTAGAAGTCTAAATCTCAAGAGGCACTCGCTCAAAGCACTCCTCAAAATGGAGGACATCAACATTTGTGCTGTAACAGAGTCCTAGTTTAAAGTGGCAGAAAGCAACCCTGCACTACCAGGCTATAACTCATTCCACACCTTTTAGCCCCGAAACATGGAGCGAAACTCCAAAAGTGGTGGTGTCTCCATATTCATAAAGAATATGCATACCTCCAGACTAGCAGCACAGCATATTGGATCTCAGATACTTCAGGTACAACTAACATTGGTTAAGATGGCGATCCAGGTCATAACCTGCTATAGGTCTCCAACCATGTGCCTAGACTCTCACTCCATGTTCCTAAGTACCCTGGAATCTATGAAGGTCCAACCCAACAATATCTTACTCGGAGACTTCAACTACCTCTCCATCAACTACGAAAACCACTCAAGCACCAATACACTGGCCCAACACTACCTGGAATTCATCAGTTCCAATGCCCTGGACCAGCTCATTCTGACTCCCACAAGAGGAAGCAACATCCTTGACCTGGGTATTATTAACATGGGCAACCACTGCTCTACACTAATAGTCAATCCCTCCATGGTCAGATCTGACCATAAATTAATCACCATGGAAATCGACATCTCACCCACACACCCCCATGAAGGTAAACACCTTGAAAAACTTTTCCAAAGATAACTTTGGACACCAAAAAATAGATGTGGCTAACTTCATGGCACCCGTACCAATGCAATATAGCTGCATGACTGCCGAATCATACACCAAAGCACTGTATGAACATGTACACAAATGCATGGAACTAGCCATGCCCAACAGAACCAAGACACTCTCCTCCAAAAAAAGGAAGCCAATCTGGTGGTTCCCTGCCATTAATAAACTCTGCAAACGAAGGAAGAAACTGTTGCAGAAAAAGGTGAAATCCCAAAACTGGGAAAACTCCCTTATTAACCTCAACACAAAGTTGAGATCCCTCATCATGTCCTCTAAAGCCAGTTATGAAGGGTGAATTGGAGCAGACATTAAAAACAATCACAAAGCCTTTTATAGCTATCTCAAGAAACTCCATAGCAATACCCAAATTTGCTCTGAGTTACTGCACAATGGTACCTCCTATACTCAGCCAACAGATATTGCCAACATACTGGCAGACAGATTCAGTGCCACCTTTACCCCTATCTCCCCCAAAAGAATGCCAGGCACCCAGTATTACTGCAGCACAGGTAAAAGCTGCATTGTCCAAGGCCAAGAATACAGCTTCCATGGGAGCCGATAATATCCCTGGCTGTGTTCTACATGAACTACAAAGCGAACTGGCACCACATCTGCATGTCCTGTTCAGTCACAACCTCAACTCAGGCTTTGTCCCTACCGAATGGAGCACTGCTACAGTCATCTCTATCCATAAAGGGGGGAGCGACTACAGACCCTGGGAATTATCACCCAATTAGCCTGATGAGTGTGATATGTAAAGCTATAGAGCACATCATCATGGACCTGATTAACAAAGATATAGGAAATCTCCAAACGCTAGACTCCATGCAATTTGGCTTTGAGAAAGGGAGATCATGCCAGCTTAACTTGGTTGACTTCTTTGAGTCAGTCACCAGGGCTGTGGATGAAGGTAGGGCAGTGCATACAGCCTACCTCAATCTGATCAAGGCCTTTGATACCATTCCTCACTCAGGAATTATTGATAAACTCACCAAACTAGGCATCAACCCCTATATCACTAGGTGGATTGCAAATTGGCTCACAGACAAACACACAGTTTGAACGTAGCAGACTCCAAGTCAGACTGCCGACCAGTCATGAGTGGAATCCCACAGGGATCGGTGCTGGGTCCTCTCCTGTTCGGCATCTACTTTTCAGAAGTCCAGGCCAACACAAAAAAACTCTGGCTGACCAAGTCTGCAAATGACTGCAAGCTGGGAACCATTATTAACTCCCCAAGTGATGCAGTCATCGTACAGAAAGGCCTCAGTGAGATCAATGACTGGTGTCAAAACCATGGCCTTAAGCTTAACGCCAAAAGTGCCATCATCACCTTTGTCAAAAACTCAGTTCCCACTAATTACCATTTTGATCGGAGCCCACTGAACACTGAAGGCGTTATAAGAGATCTGGGGATGCAGGTTGACAGCAACCTCACCTCTAACCACCACATTGCCACTGTGGTCAGAAAGTCCTTCTATGAGGGGAAGCCCCATAATTTGTTTATAGGAAGGCCAGGAATATTAGAAGTTTTGTTGAATTTAAACCTAGACCATGTGAGAAAAGCACTAAAAGATGTGAAACTAATTGTACATTTTGTAACACTAAAAAAGTAATTTACAGGACACAGTGCAATGAATGTGATGCATTCTATGTGGGCAAGACTGTAAATAAACTCAAGCGAAGGATTTCATGTCATGTGTCAGAAATCCGCTCTGGATGTTAAAATAATGCATTAGCCAAACACCTTTCTCTTTATAAAAGACACACAGGTTTTAAGTTCCAGATTCTGGATCGCATAGACATGGGTGATCTTGAAGGAGACATCCCGAATATTCTGGAGAAACATGAACTCATGTGGCAATTAAAGCTGAACTCTTTTAGAAAGCCTGGACTAAACTATTACTGTTCAATTAAAAGTGCACTGGAACTTAGAAAATTGCCACATTGTTTACATGACTAATTGTATTTTATTTTATTTTTTTCTACAAATTGGTTTTAAATACCATTTTAAATCATTTAAAATTTAAGTGTATATTTTGTTTCCATCATCATACATATATACATATTTTTTTATTTTTACATTTTTTTTCTTGTTCTCTTTTTTCCACTTTATTCAAAATGATGGTAATAACAATACTAATTATACAATTATATAGGATTTTAGGGTTCTTGTACACAGACCTGAAGAAGTCTAGAAGGACGAAAGCGATCTTTGTTAACAATAGGTTATGAAAATAGAAACTGATTTTTACATGCAAAATGTACATGTATATATTTATATATAATTTTGATCGCAAAATGAACTAAGGTTAATATATTTCCAGCCATGTAGTATATTGCCTTGTATAAAATCACAGACTTAATAATCTACTTAATAATTTGGTTAAATAAGATGTACCATTAAAGTACATTAGGGCTATATATTATTATGACAGCTACTAGGTAGGGCAGGACCAGCTCGAATGTCACACTGATGGGGGAAGGGATGTGAATATAGCATGTGTACCAATAACACTTTGTTTTACAGCACAATAAACCACTCCCATGCCTGATAAAAAGTATATATATTTAGAAAGCTTGTGAGGAAATTATTACTCTATTTTTGTTTTACTTGGATTGCTTGTCTGTGTACTTAATAAAGGATTTTCGACTGGAAACAGACAGCATGCCTTGCCTGGATTACTTTCGAATACTTAGTAATGCTGTAGAATTATATATTTTCTATTATTACTTTTTGACTTGACAAGTTTACGTTCGCTACTTCTACTACTATTGTCTGATCTGATTAATATACAGTGATTAACTAGAAATATATGGACCGAAAATCTTCCACACAGAGAAGTTTCTTACACTGTTTTGTAAAGTTCTTCTATGTGGCGCATCTCATTACCAAGGGTTTTGCATTCAGGAAAAAAGAGGTCATTGTCTCCCTCTACTCTTCCCTCATTAGACCAATCATCGAGTATAATGTCCCATTTGGCATGTACCTCACTAGACACCTGCAACAGCTGAAGAGACCACAGAAGTACCTCACGAAGAGGATCCTAGACATTAAACACTTGTCTTACATGGGCAGACTCAAAACACTCCAGCTATTCTCTGTCTCATATCGCCTACTTAGAGGAGATCTCTGTTTGGCTTACAAAGCCATGTCTGACCAAGCTCTGTTAGAAATGCTACATCTAAAGAAATCCCAATCCCTCTGCACCACATGCTCCAGAGACCTCAACCTCATTACGACAATCAACAGAACATGTGGAGGGATATGTTCCTCACCCAGAGACTGCCCATGCTCTGGAACAGGCTTCCTATACATGTCAAGCAGAGCACCTCGCTGACCCTCTTCAAGAGAAATCTTGATGAGTGCATGGGTAATAGAAATTAAAACCTGGGGATCCCTCCAGTGCTCTACTTTATAGAGACACTGGGAACTAACATCAGGTGGCACGATGTCAGGGCACTATTATGGGCTAGGCTTGTAAAGGCACAAGGGCCATTAGCCCAGTACACACCTATGAGCCTATAAACATATGACATAATGAGGGAAGGGCTTAGAGCCTGATGATGATGATGCATGACATAATGAGGGAAGGGCTGAGAGCCTGCTGATGAGGCATGACATGAAGACAGAAGAGGTTAGAGACTGATGATAAAGCATAACATTATGTTGGAAGGGACTAGATCCTAATTATGAGGCATGACATGATGAAGGAAGGGCTTAGAGCCTGACGATGAGGCATTACATGAGGAGAGAAGGGCTTAGAGCTTGAGTAAGTTTAAAAAAGTTTATCTTACTTACCTGACTTATACCAATGTTAGAAAACCTGAAGCTTTTAAAGATCGTGTATAGTTTTTAATATTATGCATGTAAAGAGGTATACAGTAAGCAATCTTCATGTAACATTTATTTCTGTGCATTAGTTATTAATTCTTTTGCAGCTCACAGTTGTTTTGGAAAGCCATTCCATCCTTTCTCAGCGCTTCATTGTCATTGGAGTTGATAATAATTAAAACATGCAATAGATCCCCTCTTACAATCAACGTTTGTGAGGTGAAATCCTATATTTTTTTTCTTGTGGGCTTGTGAAAATACCTTTTAGGTTCTGCCGCCTAGCAAGTGTGGTGCATGACAGGTTAATCATGACAAATCTAACCTTTATCTGAATCACAAGTACATTTCCTTCTATCTGCTTGCACTCTAGGTTTAATTTTGTATAATACATTTTATGCATGCCTTTTTAATCTTTACACTGTCTTTACTTTTTGATACTTTATGCAAACCAACATTGCATATTCTTTTTCTTATATACAAATGTTGTCTTTGTTAGACAAAAAGCATCCCTCCTCTGGTGTCACTTTCAAAAGAGGAAAACAAGTTAATGGGAAACTACTTGGCTGAAAAAATTAAATAATCGTTCAATAATTGAAACATAGATTAATCATACTTGCTTCATAGGTACTTTTCCTGTCAACAACTAAACATGGCCTTATTTATTTCCTTCCTGTTTACTGGTTTACTTATTTGTTTAGTGGCAGGGAACATCCCACTGGAAGGATTCCATTTTCTATGGAGTCCTTGAGAGAAAATCACCAAGTCCTAAAATAATCAGATACATATATATCTTACATATTATGTCAAATCAGCATGACACTGGCAAATGCTTCATAATACTAGTAGCACATAATTGTAAAACAGTTAACAGTTATGTATAAATTAATCGCAGAATATAAGAATAAATTGACTCAGTATTATGCATAAAATAAGACCGGCAATACACTAGCAAGCACAGGCAACTGTCAGCATGAACTAAAGACTAATATCTATCTATCAGTATCAACATCTATAAACACACACACAAACAGACACAGACACACACACACACACACACACACACAGACACACACACACACACACACACACACACACACACACACACACACATGATAAAGCTGAGTGTCAGTGAATAACCAGGCCCATACAGTAAAACTGGTTGTTAGTTGACTGGTTTAAGTGATTCTCAATGTCCAAGGCCAAGCATACAGCTTCCATGGGAACTGATAATGCCCTGGACTGTGTTCTGCATAAACTACAAAGTGAACTGGCACCATATCTGTTTGCTTTGTTCAGTCACAGCCTCATCTCAGGCTTTGTCGCTACTGAATGGCACACTGCTACTGCCAACTCTCTCTATAAAGGAGGAGAGACTACAGACCCTAAGAATTATCACCCCATTAGCCTGATGAGTCTGATATGTAAAGCTATGGAGCACATCATCATGGACCTGATTAACAAAGATATACGAAATCTCCAATCTCTAGACCCACTCAATTTGGCTTTGTGAAAAGGAGATCATGCATGCTGAATTTGGTTGACTTCTTTGAGCCAGTCACCACGGCTGTGGATGAAGATAAGGCAATGCATACAACCTACTTCGATCTGGCCAAGGCCTTTAATACCATTCCTCACTCAGGAATTATTGATAAATTCACCAAACTGGGCATAAACCCCAGTATCACTAGGTGTGTTGCAAATTGGCTCACAGATAGAACACACAGTGTGAAAGTAGCAGACTCCAAGTCAGACTGCTGACCAGTCACGAGTTGAGTCCCACAGGGATTGGTCCTGGGTCCTCTCCTGTTCGGCATCTACTTCTCAGAAGTCCAGGCCAACACAAAGGGACTCTGGCTGACCAAGTTTGTAGACGACTGCAAGCTGGGAGCCATTATTAACTCCCCAAGTGATTCAGACATCCTACAGGAAGACCTCACTGAGACCAGTGACTGGTGTCAAAACCATGGCCTTAAGCTTCATGCCAAAAAATGCGTCATCATGCCCTTTGTTAAAAACTCAGTTTCCAATAATTACCGCATCAATGGGATCCCATTGAACACTGAAGGCATTATAACAGATCTGGGGACGCAGGTTGACAGCAACCTCTCCTTCGACAACCACATTGCCACTGTGGTCAGAAAGTCCTTCTATGTGGCACATCCCATTAGCAAGGGTTTTGCATCCAGGAAAAAAGAGGTCATCATCTCTCTCTACTCTTCCCTCATTAGACCAATCATCGAGTATAATGCCCCATTTGGCATGTACATCACTAGACATATGCAACAGCTGGAGAGACTGCAGAACTACCTCACAAAGGGGATCCTAGGCATTAAACACTTGTCCTACATGGACAGACTCAAAGGACTTCAGCTATTCTTTGTCTCATATTGCCTACCTAGTGGTGAGCAATAGAGCCCCTCTTGCAATAAAAGTTTGTGAGGTGATATCCCCCTTTTTTTTTTCTTGTGGGCTTGCGAAAATATAATTTAGGTTCTGCCACCTAGCAAGTGTGATGCATGGAAGGCTAATCTTGACAAACCTAACCTTTATCTGAATCACAAGTACATTTGCTTCTATCTGCTTGCACTCTAGGTTTAATTTTGCATTTGATTATTCATACTTGATTCATAGGTACTTTTCCTGTCAACAACTAATGGCCTTATTTATCCTTTCTGTTTACTGGTTTACTTATTTGTCTAGTGGCAGGGAACATGCCACTGGAAGGATTCCATTTTCTATGGAGTCCTTGAGAGAAAATCACCAAGACTCGAAATAATCATAGACATATATGTCATTCATATCATGTCATATCAGCATGACACTGACAAATGCTTAATAATACTAGGAGCACGTGATTCTAAAACAGTTAACACTTATACATAAATTAATCCCAGAATATAAGAATAAATGGACTCACTATTATGCATAAAATAAAACAGACAGTACACTGGCAAGCATAAGCAACTGTCAGCATGAACTAAAGAGTAATATCTGTCGGTATCAATATCTATACACACACACACACACACACACACACACACACACACGCACGCACGCACGCACACACACACACACGCGCACACACACACACACACACACACACACACACACAGATGATAAAGCTGAGTGTCACTGAGTAACGAGGCCCATAGAGTAAAACTGGTTATTAGTTGACTGTTGTGATTCTCAATTTAAATTGCTGACTATGATGTAATTTGAGCTGTCCCTGTGGTTCATGGGAATTAAGCCCTTACTTACAATCAAGACTTGATGATGGAGGGTGTGATGGAGAAGCTGACACAACTTTACCTACCTGAAAAGAAGGCAGGCAGGATAGACCATTGTGCCATTGGCATCTACAACAGGCAGAAAATGTAAGTAATTTGGATGGCTGTGAATATACTATCACTGTCTCTTTGGATCACTTGATACTTACTATATGTAAAAACCAATGATTTACTATTACAACTTCTCTCTCATGATACTGAATGGTGTTAGCAATGCCAGGTTTAAACCAATTCTTAAGTTCAACAGCCTCTAATCTCTAGGTCAAACAAAACTAAATTATATAAACAGATATCTTAGTAACACATGCATAATGCAATAAACATATAATTAACTTTTACAGAACTAGAAAAAATGTCTTTACAGCATTAATGTCTTACCACTGCAAAAAGCAGATTTTGTATCTGTAAAGTCCTGTTTCCCAGACATAGACCTGAACCCTGGCTGACACATACAGTATTACCTTCCATGGGTATTAGTGCATATAGAGTAGTTACCACAAATCCCCTTATTCTCTTTGCACTCGTCAATATCTGTGTTCACAAAACAAAATAGCAAGTATATATAAATGTATGTCTTTTAAACAAATGACAGCTGCATACATTTATTAACTATCTAGACAAACAAGAAATGGCCATTAAGTTGTAGGCTTCCCACATCTTTAGAGGCTTAACCCTATCTTACTTTTTTTTTTTTTGGCTTGGAGAAAAACAGTGGAATTATCTTTAGATTATTTGGAGGAAGAAGGCACACATTAGTGGACAACTCATCACTGAAATTAAACCATTTAACACAAGCTTATTATTTCTATTTGTCAAAGTTTGTTTGACAAACAGCTTGCATCTACTGCACTCTGACTTTAAATCCTGCACTCATAAAGACACTTAATGCACAAAACATTTCTGTCCTGGGGGAATTTTATGCCAACAAGTATCATGCTTGTTAGACTCTGACAAATTTCCATAATGAAAACTGGAAACAAAGGGAAAAAGGTATGTTGATATATCTATGTATACAGATATATATTGATATCCTGTCAACAATATCTACCACTAGTAAAGGACAATTCAGTACAGACAGTATCAGCTAATGCACACATATTAAGCAAAGAAATGCTTTGCAGAATAAGCATAGTGCAAAGTGAATGGACACTATACAAACAAACAAGCCCTAGGTAGAGTGGTGTTTGGTCCTGAGTAGAGAACAAGGCCAAGACTACTCAGGGAAAGCAATGTAAAACATAACAATCTAAAAAATTACACAAGAAAAGAAAGATCTGATATAAAACCTAATATACAGATACAAATTTCATAAACATCACAGATCAAGACAAAAAAACTCAAAGTACAAGAGAGTTTAAAGAAAGATGCAATTAAAAATCTGAAGATCATTTGTCTGTGTTAGCATAATGAGTTTCAAAAAACATTTGGAGAATTAGTGAAGATTATGAGGCATGAAATGATGATGGAAGGGCTTTGAGCCCGAGGATGAGGCATTGCATGATGGGGGAAGGGGATTATTATGAGGCATTGGCCACCTAAGCTAGGGATTGTTGGTTCGAGGTCTATACACACTGAGCTGAGCAGAGGAGGGACACTGACCACAACTCTGATCTGTGATATGTAATATTCAGTATCCTGTTTTTTGCTTATTTTTACTAGTTATTGCTTATTCGAGCCATTTATAGCACTTTTTATTGTCTGCTGCATACTTTTTTCTGTATTTTATTGTTATAAACTAATCTACATGGTTGTACTAAAACTGCCTACCTTACAGGAGCTGGTAAATATGGTTTTTATTGTCACACTGTTTTCAAAGCATTCTTAGCTAGTTTCACTGTGTGAAAGATATTAACTGGACATTTTCTCCATTTGTTAAGTATCTGTTTCTTAGTTCTGATTTCCTGCCAAGGAGTCTCTCATATAACTGATTTGTTTGCAGTTGAAAGCATTCTCTAGAGTCTCCTTGCTCATTTATCTGTTTAAAACTTTCATTTAGTGGCTCACTGCTGTTTTTCTGCTGTGATAAAAATTTCTGTAATGTTTTCTGTCTAAAACACTTTCTGACCCTCCCTCCCTATTTGTATCTTGTTCTTATACTTGGTGGCTTTGCAGTTGCCCAGCCCTATGATAAATTAGATCTGGGACACTCCTCCCAATCTAGTGTCATTAGCTCATCTTACCTAATACAGACATAACATTTGAGAAGGCCAACCCACTTAGTTTCTTAACATTGAATTATCTTCTATTCCTCCCTTCTCCCTTTCCACTTTACTAAAAAAAAAAGAAAAGAAAAAAAACACTTTGCTAGAATCTACCATTGTTAGAATCTCCTTGTGTTCTAACTGAGTATGTTTCTCAAACAATCTGGAAATATAGAGCTGATAAGTATATTTTTTGGCACTTTTTAATTATTCAGAGTTCTGCACTGCCTTAAGTTTTGCTTGACTGAATTATTTATATATTTTCTGGCATTGTTTTATGATACTCTAAGTGCCTATATCTTGATTTATTCCTATTATGCTGCCTTCTACACTTGTTTTTAGTCATCTTTTAATTTAATTGGATTCATTTAAACTGTATTTCCTTTAATATTGCTACACACTCAAGTGTGCTAGCTTGCACTGCATTTGAATTGTTTTTACTGCTGTTTTAGCTGCTTTTCGGTAAAAAAAAATTCTAAACTTCTTTCCTGTCTTTCCTATAACTAGTCTAGTCCAGATACAGATTTTTGGTATCCAGGACTGTTTGTAAGCTTCTGAACCCCCCCCCCCAAGCCTTTCTGTGTTGGACGGAAGCTTTCTAGCTTATCAGTGGGAGTGTTAAGCATTAGGTAGCCTATCTACCACAAAAGGAGTGGTTTCTGGCAAAGAAATTGTAGTTTATTGGCTGTTTGGGCACTTTTTCCATCACTTTCAACTTTCTGGTTTAAAAGCACAAGTTTGCACTTATTTTCCTCCTTTCCTACAACTAGTCTAGTGCAGATACATATTTGCTGTATCCAGGACTTTTTGTAAGCTTCTGAGCCCCCAAGCCTTTCTGTGTTGGAGGGAAGTCTTCTAGCTTATCAGTGGGACTATAAAGCACTAAGTAGCCTATCTACCAAGAAATGTATGGTTTCTGGTCCTGAAATTGTAGTTTATTGTCCGTTTGGTCAGTTTTTCCATACTTTTCAACTTTCTGGTTTAAAACACCACATTGGTGCTTGTGTTCTGCCTTTCCTGTAACTAGTCTAGTCCAAATAAAGATTTGCTGTATCCAGTAGTGTTTGTAAACTTCTGAGCCCCCCCAAGCCTTTATGTGCTGGAAGGACACCTTCTAGCTTATGACTGAAAGTGGTAAGCACTAGGTAGCCTATCTACCACAAGAGGAGTGGTTTCTGTCCATAAAATTGTAGTTTATTGGCCGTTTGGGAAGTTTTTCTGTCACTTTCAACTTTCATGGTTTAAAAGCCCGCATTTGCACTTGTTTAAGCTCTGTACTGCAGTGCCGAGCTGACACAAACTAATAGTGGTACCAGAAAGTCTGCTCTTCAGTTTTTCCCTTAGATCTTGTTCATTCTTTTTCTCTTGCACTTCAAATACCATAATCACTTTGCACTTCAACAGTTTTTTGTAGCAATTATTGTAGCACATCTAAGTGCCATCAGCACTAGTCGTTCTTCATGGAATTAGCTCTAGTACTTAGTAGTCATGACCACCCCTCCTGGCATGATTAAAGGGCAGTTCCCTGTGCTTTCTCCTATTAACCTGGTGCACTTGGGCATTCTGAGTCAGTGCATCAACTGCATTAACTGCCTCCAGTACACATACAACCCTCTCCTCTTACATCTCAACACTCAGACTTGTAAGAGATGCACTTATATCATCAAATTGGAAGCTATGCACTCTCCAGCCAAGTCCGGACTAGCTGGTCAAAAGGAGAAGGTCAACACCTGCACCACACCACATGGAACACATATCACTCCAAAACACCCACTATCACAACTCTCACATAAAAACACAAACTACATACCTACCTTCACAGAGCCTTTCAATAGAAATTTACCCAAACAGCAGAGACCTCCAAGACAGAAATGCACTCAACCAGCACAACACAGCACAAACTGCAGGACACATAGCTCACCTCCACAGTGTGCCCCTCAACATAAGTCCCTAAGTCTAAACACCTTCCCAATACACTAATCATTGGTGACTCAATAGTGAGGTACACAGATGTCCCACTCACTAGGTTGAATAAGGAGAAAGTAACACTCAGCTGTCTATCAGGTGTCAGAATATGACACATAACACACTCACTCAGGTCACTCAGGAAGAAGTACAAGTATGACTCTGTCATTGTTCATGTGGGTGTGAATGACCTGAGATGCACCTCCATGGACTACATAAAAAGAAACATGGTGGTGCTCTCATATTATGTGGCCCAGGCAGGTATGACACTAGCCTTCAGCAGTATACTATCATCAACCAGAATAATACTGCAGTACAAACAAAAAATGATTGACAAACAATTGACTATGTTTCTGGTGTCATTCTAAGCGGATCCAGTATCTGTCCACTTTGGATGATATGATTGACAGACTTTGATGCTTTGCCAGAGATGGCCTGCATCTGTCACCCCAGGGATTCCAGGTACTGGTTAATGCTCTTGCCACCCCTATAATGCCTTTTTTAGGTGGTGTTGCAAAGACCAAATTACCACCCTAACAGCTATAAATAAATGCAATCTGAGGATCATACTTCTCAATGCTAGAAGTCTAAATCTCAAGATGCACTCACTTAAAGTACTCCTCAAAATGGAGAACATCAACATTTGTGCTGTAACAGAGACCTGGTTTAAAGTGGCAGAATGCAGCCCTGCACTACCAGGATATAACTCATTCCACACCTTTTGGCCCTGAAACTTGGAGCAAAGCTCCAAAGGCGGTGGTCTCTCCATATTCATAAAGGATATGCACATCTCCAAACTAGTAGCCCAGCATAATGCATCTGAGATACTTCAGGTACAACTAGTATTGGGTAAGATGGTGAGCCAGGTCATGACCTGCTATAGGTCTCAAAATATGTCACTAGATTCCCACTGCATGTTCCTAAGCATCCTGGAATCTATCAAGGTCCAGCCCAACATTGTCTTGCTAGGAGACTTCAACTACTCCTCCATCAACTGGAATAACTACTCAAGCACCAATACATTGGCCCAACACTTCCTGGAATTCATCATTTCCAATGACCTGGACCAGCTCATTCTGACTAGCACTAGAGGAAGCAGCATCCTTGACCTGGTTATTACTAACATGGGTGACCATTGCTCTACACCAATACTCAATCCCTCCATGGTCAGATCCGACCATAAACTAATCACCATGGAAATTCACATCTCACCAACACCCCCAATGAAGGTAACCACCTTGAAAATCTTCTCCAAAGCTGACTTTGGACACCTAAAAAAAGAGGTGGCTAACTTCATGACACCCATACCAATGGAAAATAGCTGTACCACCACCAAATCATACACCAATGCACTGCATAAACATGTACACAAATGCATGGAACTTGCCATACTAAACAGAACCAAGATGCTCTCCTCCAAAAAAAGAAAGCCAATCTGGTGGCCCCCTTCCATTAACAAACTCTACAACAGAAGTTACAAAACTGGTGCAGAAAAAAGTAAAGTCCAAAGACTGGAAAAACTCCCTTATTAGCCTCAACAAAAAGTCGAAAAACCCTCATCACATCCTCTAAAGCCAGATATGAAGGCAGAATTGTGGCAGACACTAAAAACAATCACAAAGCCTTCTATAGATATATCAAGAACCTCCACGGCAATACCTAGATTTGCTCTGAGTTACTGCACAATGGTACCTCCTGTACTCAGCCAACAGATATTGCCAACATACTGTCCAACAGATTCAGGGCCACCCTTACCCCTCTCTCCCCAGAAGAGTGCCAGGAACCCAGCATTACTGCAGCACAGGTTAAAGCTGCATTGCCCAAGGCCAAGAATACTGCTTCCATGGGAACCAATAATACCCCAGACTGTGTTCTGCATGAACTACAAAGCAAACTGACACCACATCTGTGTGCCCTGTTCAGTCACAGCCTCACCTCAGGCTTTGTTGCTACTAAATGGCATACTGCTACAGTCATCACTCTCCATAAAGGGGGAGTAACTACAGACCCTCGGAATTATCACCCCTTTAGCCTGACAAGTCTGATATGTAAAGTTATGGAGCACATCATCATTGACCTGATTAACAAAGATATAGAAAATCTCCAAACTCTAGACCCCACGCAATTTGGCTTTCTGAAAGGGAGATTATACCTGCTCAACCTGGTTGACTTCTTTGAGTCAGTCACCAGGACTATGGATGAAGGTAAGACAGTCCATACAGCCTTCCTCGATCTGGCCAAGGCCTTTGATACCATTCCTCACTCAGGAATTATTGATAAACTCACCAAACTAGGCATCAACCCCTATCTCACTAGGTGGGTGGCAAATTGGCTCACAGATAAAACACGCAGTGTGAAAGTAGCAGACTCCATGTCAGACTGCCGACCAGTCACAAGTGGAGTCCCACAGGGTTTGGGCCTGGGTCCTCTCCACTTCCGCATCTACTTCTCAGAAGTCCAGGCCAACACAAAGGCACTCTGGCTGACCAAGTCTGCAGATGACTGAAAGCTGAGAACAAGTATTAACTCCCCGAGTGATGCAGACATCCTACAGAAAGGCATCACTGAGGCCAATGACTGGAGTCGAAACCATGGCCTTAAGCTTTCCACAAAAAATGCATCATCATCCCCTTTTGGAAAATCTCAGTTCTCACTAATTACAACATTGATGGCATCCCACTGAAAACTGAAGGCATTATAAGAGATCTGGGGACACAGGTTAACAGCAACTTCTCCTTCGACCACCACATTGCCACTGAGGTCAGAAAGTCCTACTATGTGGCACATCCCATTAGCAAGGGTTTTGCATCCTGGAAAAAATAGGTCATCGTCTCTCTCTACTCTTCCCTCATTAGACCAGTCATCGAGTATAATGCCCCATTTGGCATGTACATCACTAAACACCTGCAACAGCTGGAGAGACCACAGAAGTACCTCATAGGTTCATAGGTTAGTACTAAGCTAACTGCCCTTGCGAGCCATTTTTAAGCCTAGCCAAATATTCCTTGTGAGACTCAAACCCTGCACCTTGTGTTTGTAAGGCAAACACCTTAACCATTAGGCCACCCTCCCAACTCATGAAGAGGATCCTAGGCATTGAACACTTGTCCTACATGGACAGACTCAAAGGACTCCAGCTATTCTCTGTCTCATATCGCCTACATAGAGGCAATCTCTGTTTGACTTACAAAGCCATGTCTGACCCAGCTCTGTTAGAAATGCTACATCTAAAGAAATACCAATCCCTCTGCACCAAATGCTCCAGAGACGGTAGACCTCAACCTCATTACCACAATCAACAGAACATGCTGGAGGGACAGGTTCCTCACCCAGAGACTGCCCATGCTCTGGAATAGATTTCCCATACATGTCAAGCAGAGCACCGCTGACCCTCTTCAAGAGAAATCTTGAGTGAATGGGTAATAGCAAGTTCACCCCAGGATGCCTCCAGTGGCTCTACTTGATAGAGGCACTGGGAACTAACATTGGGCGGCATGCTGCCAGAGCACTTCTATGGGCTTGGCTTGTAAAGGATACAGAGCCATTAGCCTAGTACACACCTATGAACCTATAACATAATGAGGGAAGGGCTTAGAGCCTGATGATGAGGCATGACATGAACACAGAAGAGGTTAGAGACTGATGATAACGCATAACATTATGTTGGAAGGGGGTAGATCCTAATTATGAGGCACTACATGATGAGGGAAGGGCATAGAGCCAGAGAAAGTTTATCTTTCTTACCTGTCTAATACCAGTGTTAGAACACCTGAAACTTTTGAAGAGCTTGTATAGTTTTTAATATTATGAATGTAAATAGGTAAACGGTAAGTAATCTTTATGTAACATTTATTTCTGTGTGTTTGTTATTAATTCTTTTCCAGCTCACAGTTGCTTTGGAATGAGATGTCTTGATGAAAACCAGTCAAATGACACCAAAGTTGTCGCATTTCACTGTGTCCACCACTGATTTTTCCAAAGGAATTCCATCCTTTCTGGGTGATTCATTGTCACTGGTGTTGATAACTAAAAGATGTGCAATAGATCCCCTCTTTATTTTTCTTGTGGGCTTGCGAAAATACCCTTTAGGTCTGCCACCTAGCAAGTGTGGTGCATGACAGGTTAATCATGACAAATCTAACCTTTATCTGAATCACAAGTATTTTTCCTTCTATCTGCTTGCACTCTAGGTTTAATTTTGTATAATACATTTTATGCATGCCATTTTAATCTTTACACTGTCTTTACTTTTTGATACTTTATGCAAACCAACATTGCATATTCTTTTTCTTATATACAAATGTTGTCTTTGTTAGAAAAAAAGCATCCCCCC
>NC_056743.1:1478932346-1478983307 GCF_019279795.1 Protopterus annectens | reverse complement strand
TATTGGCATATCCAAACCTCTCAACTGTACCCAATTTTGGCTCAAAATGTTGCTCTTCCCCTAATAATCTCTCCGCAAAATGGCAATTTTGGAAGAAAATATGGAGGGTTTACAATTAATAAATAACTGTAATAATCAGTTATAGATTGCTTTTATTTCAGAAATGCGTGTAGATTCTTTTATTTTGTCAGCTGCTCAAGTTAGCAGTACTAATATTAAAAAATGTCCCTTCTTTGCAGGTTCCCAGCTGTATTGTGTGGCTGTTTTATATTTTTGAATCACATTTCTTGTCCATTTTTCATAAAATTGTGTTTTTTTGGCAAATTAGTGGCAAATCATTAAAGACTGATGTTAGAAAATAATGACAGACATTTTAATTTCAGATTTCATACCCTTCAGAAAATTCATTCTAATACAAGACCTACTATTATATTATCTTTCTAAGTTTATAAGAGCAATATTTAAAAATTGTCCTTATTTTTGGGCCTTTTTCCCACTTCTATGTATGGCTTTGTCCAGATTTCTTGCTCTGAGGTTGAGAGGTATGACAAATGTGTCAGGGCCATCGTAGTCAGCCAGAGACATTTCAAATTGTGACATACTTGTTGCACCCCACTCCCCCATGTAGTGACTCTGGATGTGTCCAAGCAAGGCAAGGAGTAGTTATGCAGTGTAACATGTGCAGAGTGTCCCCCCATCCAGGGTAGAGACAAGTACTACAGTGGCTTTTCATCTGTCCTTGATTTTGCAGAATGTTCTGGTTTCTGTCATATTTTTATACTGTCGATTTATGCTTATTATTCAGAAAGTGCCTCTTGCTTAGTGTTTAAGTAGCAATGCTTTAACGACCATCTGGTAAGCTTGTCTGAGATTGTAAGATGCAAGTAAGTTTTAATAAGCATACTGTTGACAAATTGCCAGCATTGAAAGCCTTTCTGTTGTTGCCATGCAGAAAATACTTACATAACTAGATAACATATAAGCCTTGGGTATTGAAGTGCATATGACAGTATTTGTAATAAAGGACAGGATTACATTATTTTAAGAGCTCATTACACGCTTTGCTTGCAAACTAAACAGAATGCCAATCTATCATGTGCAGTCCATATCCTGTGCAGTAATCCTTTAAGCAATATATGTTGAGCTTGTTTCCTGTTTGCTTTTTATTTTTTACTTTGATCATGTTTTCCCCATGAAACAAATAGATAGTTGTCAGGCAGCAGGTCTTTTTTGAATAAGAAACATTTTTACAAGTGGGGGTATCACAGAGATTGCTACTTTCAGCATGTTACTTGGTACTTTAATAAAGCTGAATATAAATTATAATTAGAACCGCAGTGCAAGGAGAAGTGGTTTGAGTTGAGTGCTGCTTGTTTTTTTATACTTGATTTTAACTGGCATTCCAGTAATGTATTTAAAAAGTAATTTATTTTTTCATGCCTCACAACCTTTTTGTTTCCTTCTAGATCTGCCATGCAGCCAATGGATTGAAATGTTCTTTTCTTCTACACTTTCCTTTTTTCTTGATTGGACTCTCATAATGATAGTTTGGCACCCAGGGCAGCGTATTTAATTAAAGATACAGTTTTTGTGTTTTTTATCATAGCTCCTTCCCTTTCTAGTTGGCCACACCCATATGCATTGACTCCACCCATTCAGCTGTCTCCTGCAGCCCCCCTTTAATTTGCAGTCACCAGCCGCCACTGGACTGCATTGAAAGAGAAGGATCCTGGGCAGACATGCTGAAATGACTGATAACTAAACCTTGATAGAAGAATAATAAAGGTCATATGACAGTAACTCACGCAAATATTGCAGAACCAGACAACTATCCCTGAATGGGTGCTAATAATGTTGTTGGCAACTAGAAAACCATTTCCATTTGCTAATATATTATTTAGTAGCAGACTTTTTTGCCTTCATTAGTACCTGCTGCATGTCCTCAGGAAACAGGTGTCTGAAATGAATTAAGACCCTATCAAGTAGGCAGTCAATTGAAGTTGCTTGATGTCAGTGTTCTTGTGTGAGTACACCCAGTCTGTAAGGAAGCTTATGGTAATGGCCCCTGACCCTTTTTCAAAAGAAGGGAGAACCAAGGTTGCCTGGATCAGAAGGGAGACACCACAATGATCTTGGGGGATTCCTACTGAATCTTCAGAATGACCCTGGGTATTAGTGGAATGTCCAAGGAAAAGAAAAAAAAGCATCTGTCTTCCAGGTCTTCTTGCATGGAGTCCTAGAGCAGAATTTTGCCAACTGCTTGCTCTGCGTGGAGATGAAAATATCTATTTGCGGTGTTCCCCTTAGCTGGATCAGTCCTGGAAGATGCCCTTAGTTCCATTCATGATGACCTGTCCTGGTCCTGCTCAACATGCCTGCCACTCACTTTTGTTCTGACAGTATATAAGATGCCTGTAGAGTGAAAATGCACTCAAAAGCTATATCCAAGGCTACCATGGCCACCCTTTACAGAGGGTAAAATATGTCCCTCCAAAACCAACTGTTTATATAGCACATTACTGTTGTATTGTCTGCAAACACTTGTAGAGGCCCTGGGGAACCACAGACGATTGACAGAGTTAAGAGCCTTTATAAGAGCAAACATCTATTTTATGTTTAGGTATTTGGGTCAGTCTCTTCTGTTCCAAAGACCCTGTACTTTTGTCCCTATAAGCACTGCTCCCGCACAATATCCGAGGTGTCTGTTGTTACAGGTTGTGCTGGAGCTCAAAGGGAAAATGGGAGACCTCTAGTGATAAATTTGGTCTCTCCATCAAAAAGTCTTCCTTTTCACTACAAAGCTGGAATCTGGAATATTAGGGGATGGGATGCTGATGTTGGGCAAACAAACGTGTAATCCACAAAGAATAAACTGCAAACCAAGGTAGTTCAAAGGTATGGGCACAGTATACCTGGAGCCAGGATTCATGATAACAAGTTAAGTAAGAGATAAGTGATTTTGTCTTCTTAATGAAAACTTCTTCAGATAAAATCATGTTTGTAGAAGAATGAACTTCCCCCCAAGTCTATCAAAAGATTTCACATCTTTGTCAGAAGGAGAGGGATTGCTACTAACCATATCTTTACTAGAGCAATAGGTGTTGGGTCTAATCTAAGACGAGTGTAAAAAAACTCATACGATTGAGGAACATTATATAATCTATCTGCTTTTTTGGTGACAGCAAGCTGCCTGTCAGGCAAGTTACAGACTGTAACAAAAATATCTTCCAATGCTGAAAGAACAGGAAGAAGTGGGGTAGGTTCTGTAAACTCCAGTTGTAATATGTCATAATATTTTTTCAGGGACCATGAAATATCATTATGTTCCCAATGAATCAGCTAATTCATTCTGGAAATAGTTTCAGAGAAGAGTGAACCTCTCAAAGTAGCTGGCAGAAGTCACACTCTCTCCAGAATCTGAATTAGAAACCTGAAGAGACAAAGCAGAATCTGTCCCTTCACAATTATTTTGTGGTTCAAAAACTTGAACCTTTTCAGAAACTGAAGAATTTTTTTTCCTGAAACAGCTAAACTGGAATGGTCAAGAGCCTAAACTAAACCTTGAGGTAATTATCTGATTGCCAGGGGGTCTATCTTTTGTTTTATACTACCGGTATAGTTACATTTCTGTGTATTTTTGCTCAGTAGCAGAGCTGTTCAGCTGGCTGTGACTGATTCTACAACCATCTGGATATACAAAGCTGATATAAGTATACTATTTTGCACTTGTTCTGTTTCAGTGATAGTTAACAAAAGTGTACTGCATTTATTTATTTGGTTCATTGAATATTGACTGAATATTGGTGGTCTCTCTCTCTCTCTCTGCATTTGTTTCTCAGGGCTAGTTCAGCACTTCAGCTGTAAGCCAGATGGTTTCATAGTCGGGTTGTTTTACTTTCTGTGAAGTTTTGTGTTTATCTGATTGCCTGGAGGGTCTATCTTTTGTTTTATACTGTTGGTATAGTTACATGTCTGTGTATTTGTGCTCAGTAGTAGAGCTGTTTAGCTGGCTGTGACTGATTCTACATCCATCTGGACATACAAAGCCCAAGTGTTGTATGCTTAAACTGAGTGGCTTTGGAATTGCCTACCCCTGCTGTAAATTTGTCTTTGGTCACTCTTCCCAGCCCCATTTCATTTCCTCACTCAGCTGAGTACAGTGAGATCATTTGGGAAGGACTACTCTCTTGCTTCTTTGATTTCGGACCCTCCTACCAGTCCCATCTCATCAGCTCTGTCTACTGTGTACAGAGAGAGCATTTGGGAAGGCCAACACTCTTAGTCTCTTAATCTTGAATTATCTTCTGTTTCCTCCCTCTCCACTTAACAAAAAAAAAATGACACTTTATTCAGCTGCTCTTACTGTAACTGTGTTCCACCTACTTTATGACCATATTTTGCTTTGCTGTCTTCTCTTAAGTGTTCACGTGCTCTTATTCTGCATTTATTATTGCTTGTTATTAGCCTGATTAAATTTATCTGCTATTCTAAGTATCTTAGTTTTGATTTTAGCACTTGTGCTTCAGGCCAGTTATTTTGCATTTAAGAAGGTTTTTGTGATCTACCCTCTTGTGGACAAACTCTTATCAAAACTCTCTCTCCATAAGTCCTCCAAGTATTCAGAACACTATGTCTAGACAATTCCCAGCAGTTTCTCCTGTCAGCCTGGTTGACATGAGCATACTGAGACAGTGTAGCAACTGCCTCATGTTCACTGACAGTCCTCTTTTCCTAGCACATAATTCTTCTACTTGTGAGAAATGCATTTACATCAGTAACCTGGAATCCATGCTGTCTCCCACAGTCAGTACTCCTGACAAAGAGGAGATTGCCAGCATAAACACCACACCACCCACATCACATAGCCAAGCACAACACACACCCACCTATGCAGAGGTCCTCAATAAAAACTTACCTAAACAACAGAGACCTCCAAAACACACTCACAAACATTCCACAAATAACACCAAACACATCACACACATCAGACAACACACCAGTGTCTCACAAACACAGTCCATAAGGCATAACAATAAACCAAACATACTAGTCCTTGGTGACTCAATTATGAGACACACTGATGTCCCCCTTACCAAGCTCGACAAGGAGAAGGTCACTTGTCTATCAGGTGCCAGAATCCACCACATCACGCACGCACTTAAGTCTCTCCACAGCAGGTACAAGTATGACTCTGTCATTGTCTATGTTGGTGTGAATGACTTGAGCTGCACTGCCTGGGACTATATGAAGAGAGACATGATTGAGTTCTCAGAGTATGTGTCCCAGGCAGGTATGACCCTAGCTCTAAGCAGCATCCTGCCTTCACAAAGAATGATACCACAATACCAACAAAAAATAATTGACTTCAACAATTGGTTTAGTTTTTGGTGTCTTTCCAAGGTGATCCAGTATCTGTCTGCCGGGATAACATGGTTGACAGGCCTCAATGCTTTGCCAGAGATGGCCTCCACATGTCACCCCTGGGATTCCGGATCCTGGCTAAGGCTGTTGTCTCCCCCACTGTGCCTTTTTTAAGCTATGTCCCAAAGACAAATCTTCCAACATGAAATATTTGTCAAAAAGCAAATGGAAGTTCATGCTGCTTAATGCTAGGAGCCTTAAACTGAAAATGCACTCACAGGAGCCTCTCCTCACACTGGAAGATGCCAATGGCTGTCTGGTCATGGAAACTTGGTCCAGGGCTTCAGAGAGCACCCCTGCCTTACCAGGCTATACCTCATTCCACACTTTCCAACCCCAAATGAAGTTGGAAAGGCTAAGGGTGGTGGAGTCTCTATCATCATTAAGGACAGGCACACCTCCAGACTCCTTTGCCAGCATGACACACTGGAATTACTCCAGGTGCAACTGACAGTTGGCAAGACACCCATCCAAGTTATAGACAGCTATAGACTCCCCATGACTCAGGATATGCACTCCTACCTGGACCTACTTGACTCCATCAAGGTACCCCCCCTAACACCCTGATCCTTGGTAACTTCAACTACCCCATCATAAACTAGGCGAACTATTCCTGCACTAATGCACTCACTCAACGATTCCTTGACTTCATCAGTTCAAATGCACTAGACCAACTCACCTCACCCCCCACAAGGGAAGATAACATTCTGGACTTGGTTCTCACCAACATGGGTAACCTCTGCACCACTCCCATAATATGTTCTTCCCTGGTGAGATCAGATCATTGGTCTGTCTCATTCGAAGTTTCTATCCCACCCAACAAACCTTCCAGCTGTAACCAGGCTAAAAAACTTCTTAAAAGCTGACTACAACCTCCTAAGGGAGGGTATCAGTAGCTTCACACCACCGCCCCCTCAGAGAATGCAGACAACTATGCTGAACAGGATGGCAATGCAGTATACAAGCACCTGTACAACTGCATGGACTCAGCCATACCCAACAAAACTAAAACCTGCACCTCAAAGAAACACAAACTTGTCTGGTGGACATCTTCTATCAACAGGGTTTACAACAAAAGGAAGAAAATGTCCAAGAGTAAAAAGGAACAAATTTCAAATTGGAAAAACTCCCTCCTCAGGATCAACAAGCAAATTAGATCACTAGTGAAAACATCCAAAGCCAATTATGAATTGAAACTAGCCTCTGAAACAAAGGGAAGCCACAAAGCCTTCTTCAGTTACATCAGGAACCTCTATTGGAAAGACCAGGTTTGTTCCAAATTAGTACTTAACGGTGCCACTTACACTAATCCTGTTGACATAGCCAACCTGCTAGCAGATAGGTTCAGCGCAAACGTCAACCCCCTATTCCTCCAAAGGCCCAATCAGCATCCCCGATACTTCTCCCAAACCTCACATCTCCATAGATCAAGTGTTAAAGGCTCTATCCAAGGCAAAGAACACAGCTTCCATGGGACCTGATAGTATCCCAGGCTGTATTCTGCACCATCTCCAGCAAGAACTAGCTTTGCCATTGAGCACCCTATTCAACCACAGCCTAAGTACAGGCTTCATTCCAGCAGAGTGGAGAACTGCCATTGTCATCCCCTTGCACAAAGGTGGTGCCACTACTGACCCTGGAAACTATTGCCCCATTAGTTTGACAAGTCTGATTTGTAAAGCCATGGAGCATAGTATTATGGATCTCATAAAGAAGGAGATAGTCAATCTCCAAGCACTTGACCCCACCCAGTTTGGATTCATCAAAGGCAGATCTTGCCTGTTGAACCTGGTTGACGTCTTTGAGATTGTCACCAAAGCCCTGGGTGAGGGTAAGTCAGTACATACAACTTACCTTGACTTGGCCAAGGCCTTTGACAAAATCCCCCACTCGGGCATCATTGAAAAGCTAATATAACTGGACGTATATCCCTATCTCATCAGGTGGGTGGCCAGCTGGCTCACCGATAGGACTCAGAAGGTCAAAATAGGTTCCTGCACCTTTGACAGCAGAACTGTCTCTAGTGGTGTTCCTCAGGGATCTGTCCTGGGACCCCTACTGTTTAGCATCTACTTCTCAGAGGTCCAGACAAAGACAAATGGTCTGTGGCTAACCAAGTGTGTGGATGACTGTAAGTTGGGTGCTGTCATTGACTCCCTAAATGATGATAACATACTGCAAGAGGGTCTCACAGCTACAAATGATTGGTGCTAAAGTCATGGCCTTAAGTCAAGCATAAAAAATGTATTATCATACCATTCAGCAAAAACACTGCCCCTAGTGATTACCATATCAGCAGCAACCCCCTAAGCACACAACCTGTGGTGAGAGACCTGGGTACTCAGGTTGACAACAATTTCACATTCGACCATCATGTGGTGGCAGTGATCAGGAAAGCCTTTTAATTGGTTCATCTCATAAGTAAAGGGATTGCATCCAGAAAAAAGGAGGTTATTATCTTTCTGTACTCCTCCCCTCATTAGACCTATAATTGAGTATAATGCCCCATTTGGTATGTACCTCTCCAAACACTTGCACCAACTGGAAAGGCCACAGAAATATCTCACAAAGAAAATCCATGGCCTCCAACACCTGTCCTATGTGGACAGGCTCAAATCACTATCATTCTATCATACAGATTGCTCAGAGGTGATCTGTGTCTAGCCTATAAGGCAATACTAGACTCTGCCCTACTAGAGATGCTCCATATCTGTAGTCTAACTCCTCGCACATTACCCACTTGATGGGCCTAAATCTAATATGCGACATCAACAAAACCTGCTGGAGAGACAGGTTTTGTCTTCCAGAGGCTGCCCCATCTCTGGAATAGACTTCCCGTACATGTCAAACAGAGTACCTCACTGACCCTCTTCAAGTGCAACCTTGATGAGTGGATGGGAAACCACAAATTTGTCCCAGGGGTTCCACCTGTGTCCCTCATTAACAGGGGCTACAGGTGCTGACTGAGGTTTCGTTTTTGGGGATAAGCTCTTGGCTAGGCTTGTAAGGGCCCCAGAGCCATTAGCCTAGTAACCTCCTGTGATCCTATGATCTACACCCTCCCTCTTTAATGAACTGCCCACAATGCAATGACATTTGAAAAGAAACATGCACTTGTACAGACAATAAGAAATAAACACAACATTCATGTCTAAGTTGCTGTGCATCTGGAAGATGGTCTAGAAATGTGACCTGATCTAGTAATATAGCAATCAGAACTGGATTTAGCAACAGGGACAGTCATTGGCGAACAATTTGCTTCAGGAGTTTCAGGATTCTTCTCAGGAACAGGGATATTTACTGGAACATCCTTTGAAACTGGAATGCTGGATAACTCACTCTGAGATATAGAGTCTTTTTCGCAGGTATGATACTGCAATACAGGCTTAGACACTGGGATTAAATGCTTCTGCGTCCACCTAAATTCTTCTCTTTACAATTCTGCAATGTACAATCTTGGCTCTGGACATACACTTTTTATGACTCCAATCCGATCAAAACCATTGGACAGCTGCATCCTCACTATGTCCCCTTCTCATAATGGATTGAGCAGTTTGCTAGTGTTATCATAGTAGGACTTCTGGGATAAGCATTTCTTTAACAGATGGGCGTTCACTGATCTGTTGTTCTTGACACATGGAACCAATAATGTACTACTAATTGGTAGTGTGGTTTGGTTCTGGTTTGTCTCGACAGAAGTCTCTTTGCAGGTGACCCAAGATGTTTATCATGAGGAACATTTCTGAGATTCAAGAGATTCAAGAAAACATCACTATTGTCTCATTTTGACTTCTCTGGTAATTATTTTGCACTTTGAACTGCATGTTCTGCCAAACCATTTGACTGTGGGTACTCAGGGCTACTCGTGACATGAGTAAAGTTCCACTCAAGGGCAAATCTTTTGAACTGCTGGCTTGTAAACTGTGTACCATTGTCAGAAATAACTTTGTGCGGACTACCATGGACTGCAAAATGATGCTTCATCTTAGTAATGACAGTACTGGACACTAGGACTAGGAAGTAGGTCAAGCTCAAACCAATTTGAACAAATATCTACTAACATCAAGTAATGTTGACCACTCCACTCGAAAATGTCTGTAGCTACTGTCAACCAAGGTAGTTCAACAATCTGGTTTAGCTGAAGTGGTTCTTTCTGTTGATGTGGCTTAGTACTATTGCATACAGAACAAGATAAAAGTACTGTCTCAACACAGAAGGTCAAAATTCTAGTCCTCTTGCCCTTCTTTTGGTAGAATCAGTTCCTGGGTGACCACAATGCAAAATAGTAATATACTCTTGTTGTAAGGACTTTGGAACAATCACTTTTGGAACTTTCATGATGATACCATTGTCAAACAAAATCACATCTCTGTAAGGAAATTATGGTTGCACTTCCACTGGTAAACAAGATTGTTTTAAGGCCATCCTTGACTGATAAAGTGGATGAGCTTCTGAAGAACTGCATCTGAGGCTGTATGACTTCTGAGCTCGTCAGGATGTGTGGAAGTAAAATTTCTCACTTCTATGACTTCAAAATCAAGTTTCTCATTTTCATGCTCTTCAGTGGATTTTCTGGGCGATCTGGATAAAGTATCAGCAAGATAAAGAAGTTTGCCTTTCATGTAGACTTGACTGAAATTATAATTTTGCAATTTCAACATCATGCATTGCAATCTGGCAGGAGCTGTATACATAGGCTTTCTCAAAATAGTGGCTAGAGGTCGGTGGTCAGTTTCAGTCTGGATAGGTTTACCATAAACATAATCATGGAAATTCAAACATGCAAACACAATTGCAAAGAGTTCTTTCTCTGTCTGCACATACTGCATCTCAGTTTGGATCAGAGTTCTGGACACATAGGCTACTGGTCTACCCTCTTGAAGAATGACTGCACCAAGACCAAACTTTGAGGTATCACAAGAAAGAGTTGGTAAGCATCATAGTATCCGAGAGTAGGTGGACTGGCAATTTTCTGTTTCAGGACATCAAATGCTCTCTGGTGTTGCTCTAACCATGACCAGAATACATATTTGCATGTCATCTCTCTAAGCGCTGCTGAAAGTTGGCTCAAGTCTGGAATGAACTTGCCTGGATAGTTAACCATGCCAAGAAAACATTGTAAGGATTGAACATTGTCTGGAGCTGGCTTCTCAAGATCTGTTTGCTTGGAAGGATCTGATCGTAAGCCTGAAATGGTAAATGAATAACGAACATAAGTAACTTCTCGTAGCCTGAATTTGCACTTCTGAGGATTCAGCTTAAGATTCACTTCATGTGCTCTTTCCAGAACTTTCTTGAGGTTTCTGTCATGCTCTGCTTCACCATTACCTCCTACTAGATTATCATCTACTATAATAGCACATGGATACCCCCAAAAAATTTTCTCCATTGCTCACTGGAAGACTTCCCTGGCAGAATTGATCCCAAATGGCATTCTCAAAAATCTGTACCTGCCAAAAGGAGTACTGAAAGTAGTTAGCAATGAGGATTTTCGATCAAGCAAAATTTGCCAAAATGAACTCTTTGCATATAAGACAGAAAACACAGCGGCATTTAGAATAACAACCGCGACTTCTTCGACTGTATGCATTGGATGATGAGGTCTTTTCAGTGTTTTGTTCAAATTTCTGGGATCAATACAGATTCTGATATCATCTAAGCTTGTATTATGAGCTACTACCATGGAGGATACCCATTCAATTTGCTCATCTACTGGACAAATCACACCTTGCTGCACCAGCGCCATTTTATCTAGCTAAACCTTGACTCTGTTCTGCATAGGTACTGGAACTTTCTGGACTGGTCTAACAACTGGACTGACCTCTGAGTCTAACTTCATGGACTACACAACTGGGTTTTTTTTTCGTAGTTTGTCTTCAAAAAGATCAGCATAGGTAGAAAAAATGGACTGGGCAAAATTAGAACAGTGGTCTTTTAAGCTAACATGATGTACTTCCTTATTAAATGAAAGTAATCCCATTTTCAAACTGTCTCTGAGGGCTAATAATGACTGTATGTGCCTTTTTACCATGTAAAATTGCAAGTCATAGCTGTTCCCAGCAGACTAACATGAAAGCACTACTGAACCTTCAGTTTGAATTTCTTCACTTCCATAAGCAGCAAGCTTTACACACTTTGCCAAATTTAGCTTTTCACCAGCACATACTCTAGCAAATGTTTCTGCTGATATAACATTGCACTTTGAACCTGTGTCAACTTTGAGCTCTACTGGTCTCTCATTTATCCAGATACTACAAAATACTTCATTCTTTGCCCATAAATCTACTGCATTGACTGTTTGATTAAGCAGAGACACACCATCAACATAAAAAGTAGCATCATAGCTCTCTAATTGATCAACTTGTCTCACTAAATGTTCTCTTTTAATAAAAGAATGCCCTTATTTGATTTACAAAACCTTTGAAATGATTTCACTTATTGCATTTATGGCATTGTTGACCAAAAGCTAAGTAAGCACTTTTCATTTTTGGGCTCATGATTTGAACCACAGTTATGACAGTTGACTATAAAACTGGGTAGAGGCACATGCTTTGAGTTTGCTGACTCACTCTTGTGCTTCACTGAGACTGTGCATACTCTGGAATTTGCTAGAAAAGTACAGGGGTTTCTCACTGAGTGTCACAGGACCTGCAACAGTCACCATGTGCTTGGGCCTGTTTCTTTTAAACATGTGCTGGATACAATCAACACGAGCACTAGAAGATACTGGAAGCATGCACTTCTCATTTGTAAGCATATTTGTGTGCTTTTCTGTGAGCTAGTATATCTGACAAATCTCAGTGGCCTTATTCAAAGTTAAATTTATTTATTTATTTATTTTACCATTTATTGACTGGGATTGTTCGACTGAGCTGAAGAACCCTTTTTCAGCGGAGGCCTGGGGAGAAAAGCTCCAACATATACAATTTTCATTATAAATTAGCATTAAACATCAATGTTACAGGATTATTACAAGGCATTAAGTAGCAATACAATGTTATACAGTGTCAATAATCAGGAGTATAGCATAACTATTTCAAGATGTATAAAAAGAAATATGTCATTAAGATGAGTATAGTTTTTGGGGTAAGTGGTTACAAAAACCCAGTTTTATCATGATGTAGTTGCATGAAGGCAAGACAATTACAATAGAATGTTTCTCTGAGGCAAATTTCTTAATAGATTTTAGAAGACAGTAGACAGAGTAGTCAAGGAAGATTAGAGAGAGCTAGTGAGAAGAGTGAGTTAAGGGCAGAAAGTAGATTAAGGAATGAGAAGTAGGGGATATTTAAGGAGGGAGAGTGCAGTGGCAGGACCAGTGACTTTTAAAGTGCTCTTTGGTGGCTGTCTTAAATTGTTTAGGATGTATAAGGGTCCTGATTTCTAGTGGGAGCCTATTCCAGGCAATAGTGGGGTGATAGCTGTACATGTTGTGTTCAAATTTAGACTTGGGTGTGTAGATTTGTAGTAGGTCTTGGTTAGAGCTTCGGAGAGGTCTGGAGGGAGAATAATGGGAGATGAGAGGGAATTTATTAAGTTAAGCGCTTTTGTTCTTTTCTTCAGAACTTCCGCAGAACAAATAACACCATAAACACACCTCCACTGTAAAAATAGCACTTGTAATTATGTACGAGCATGCACATACAGCCAGTACTTGTAAATCACTGTCATGAAGCAAAATCTTTCTCACAGCATCATCTCTTTTATCAACTAATCCCTTAAATCACCAAATCTGCTTGCTTTAGCTTTGTTTCTCAAGTTAGTTATATATGCTGCAAAAGTTTCCCCAGGCTTTTGATCTCCTGTGTAAAATAAGTGCTTTTTCCATTGTAATATTCATGTGGGGGTTACACATTTCTCTAAATTTATGTTTTAAGCACTTGGGATCTTCCTTTCACTTAGCCAGTACCACTATATGACGGTTTCCCCCTCCACTTCAAATACAGCAGGTGCATACACAAATGAACTCTCTGTCTCTATGGCTTCTGAATCAGCTAAATTAAGCAGAAGAAATGCCTTTGTGCGGTCATTTTTATCAGAAAATGCAGCTGGTATGAAAATATCATACTCTTGCTCAAACACTCTTCAATTCTCAGCAATATTATTATCGAAGACAAGAGGACCTGGTCTCCGAAATCTGCCATGCCAACAAGAATGCCCAAACACACTGTAAAAATGAAATAAAACCAAACCAGTGGCAAATAATGACACTTGAAAAAACAAAAGAGCCACAGAGGACAGTCGACCAAAAAGTATTAAGTTAAGCGCTTTCGTTGGTCAGAACTTCCGCAGAACAAATACCACCATAAACACACCCCCACTGTAAAAATGGTCCTTGTAATTATGTACCAGCATGCACATACAGCCAGTACTTGTAATAACATTCAAATGCACAGTAAACTATTTGAAATATTGTACTTTGTGAAATATGTTTTGAAATGGCTGTATTTTATGAAAGAACTGTACTGTATGTAATACTGCTCAAACATGTGAACTCTCTATATACTTTGGATATCTTGAATAGCTTTAAGAAATGTGAAAAAGTACATGCTATAAGTTATTTAAAAAAATGTGGTTGTTTATTTTATTCATTTTATGTGATTCAGACTTTATTTCAAACATCTTCTGTAGTTATTTGAATATTTTTTTAATATGTCGCAGTTTCGGACAGTTCTTTTCCTTAGAAATTTGTTTAGAGCGTTCTGAGTGCTTTGTTTCATATTTTGCGAATAAGAAATCATTTAAGTAAGCTTTGATGCCTGAAATATATTTCTGACCTGTTTTTGCGAGTTAAACATGCAGTACGGATGATCCATTCCTCTATATTCCTCCACCACCTTTAACTAAGTGCCATCTCGGTCCAGAATCTGGATTTCTGTATCCCATTTTGACACCATGTCATTTGTCTTATTCCCCATTAAAGATAGACAGGCTGGGTAGTTCATTTACATGCATTATTACAAAGAAACACATCAGGATGTACAGCAGCTTTACAAAATATAAAAAGAACCGAATAACTGACAGACTATACAAACATACATGCTTACATCTCAACAGCTTACTAGAAAATGGCAGTCGGGCTTGCACATGCTCAGTATTTATACACTTGTGCAAGCCCCTAGAAAGATTTTTAAAGGTGTACACACATACTGACCTACAGGCAGCCAATAAAATAAAACTTAAGAAGGCCTTACTATGTCTAGGCAATTCAGATCCTGTGTCTGGATTTATCAGGTATAAAATAATTGTTTGTGTCTTTCGGCTTTTCCCGGTTAGGGGTCGCCACAGCGGAACTCCGGTCCGCTAATGATTGGCAGTAGATTTTTACGTACTGGCTTGCCGGGCCTAACGCACAACCTTCAACGAAGGAATGCTCATTCACGCATGTCACCACACAGAAGACGGTCTAACTGAGAATCAAACGGGCAACGTCTAACTGTGAGGCGACAACGCTACCGCAGCACCACCACCGCAGTCATAAAATAATGCCATCTGCAAATAAAGCCAACTTTTCTTGATTACCATCCATACCAATAATATCCTTGAATTTCTGAGTCCCTTATTTTCTTTGCCAGTGGCTCTAAAAACAAAGCAAATAACAAAAGGGAAAGAGGAGCCTCCGCCTGGGTCTTCTGTTCAGACACGACTTATTGGACAGGAATCCATCCACATTAATTTTTTACTTTGATCCTTCATATATCCTCCCAATTAATCATATTATTATATCAGGGAATGCAAATGATTCCATTACCCTAGTCATAAAATCCCAGCTTACTATGATGAGTGTGATGTAATTATTTAACATATTCCTTTCTAGTGTTATCTGATTTTAGAGCTTGTCTGAAGAATTGCTAATGTGACTTCTCAACAAGTAGCTGCTGCCCTCTTGTGGCTATAGTATAAAAGTATGTGTTATAAGACTTGTTCACTCTGCATACCTGTTTTTTTGAAGCCTCAGCTCTCCAGCTTAACAAACCCAGAAAAATCTTTATAACCACCAGACTTTAAAAGGCATAAGTTAGGATAAGCTGTTATTAACCGCAACCTGTAAGAAAGAACAACATAAAAGGAGGCTTTCACAAACTTGTGTGCACAAATTACAAATTTATTTATTAAACAGACTAAAACATTTAGTACGCAACATCAAATCTTTACAGGATGAATACATTTTTCTAAACCTTATTTTATATAGCATTGTCTTAATTAATAATTAAAGCATATCAGTTATGCTGAAGTGCACTCCTCATTTATAAAAAAAATAATATATATGCTATTAAAACCTTTACAATATATCTTGTTTAAACATATTTCAGTCTTTAGGAATATAAATAAAGGAATTCAGTGACAAAAGATCTGTCAGTATAGCAGGGTCAAATACATTTTCAGTTGATGGATATTTAATTATATACCTAGCACTGTTAAGCATAGTGAAAGAGAGCTGCTGTTAAAACAGGAAGCCAAACTGATTTAACAGTATAATACATTATTAGCCTTTGGTATAGGATCATAGCATTATGGGAAATACAAGGCAATGGAGTCACCAGATCATTTATGCCTTGCCAATACTCACCCTCATGCTGTATCCCCTTCTCAAAGAGGTGAGGTAGGTACTTGGTGTTTATGTGACTGTGGAGATTTAAGTCTTTAGTTCCGGTATTAGTGGAGTTATTTGACTTGCGAAGGTACATGAGATCAAAGAGGAAGGGATCCCTAATGGCACAGAATACAGGCATAGAACTCCCCCAACACAACAGCCTACAAGAAACTGAGAAAAGGAATAGTATTTCAAGCCTTTCCTGGTAGCTCAGAGACTTTGGGGCAACAATCATCTTTGTGCAGAACCTTTGACCTCTTTCCAGTTGTTTAATATGTCTAGCATGGTACATCCCAAAGGGTATGTCTCAGGATTTGGCTGCAACTGCTTTTAAAATGTTTACAAATGACATTTAGTGTAATATGTACTTATTAATAATTTTGGCAATTTATTTTTTGCAGTCAAGAAATGGCAGAAATAGGTATATTATATTATATTATATTATATTATATTATATTAGTTCCGCTGTGGTGACCCCTAACCGGGAAAAGCCAAAAGACACAACAACAACAACAACAACATTATATTATATTATATTATATTATATTATATTATATTATATTATAATAGACTGTATTTGCTCACACACTAGATGATAAGAACTATTACATTTTTAGAAATTAGAACTGGATCCTGGCCCACTCAGTTAAATATTTTTTTTAAGTATCTTTATTAAATTATCAGTTTGGGCATAGGTACAAGACCCAAACTTAGTGAAAGATCTGAAACACGAAGAGAAGAAGTCTAAGATGATTTCCCTGCTTAGTTTAGCAGAAGCATATCTGTGCCAAGCAGAAATGGAAATCAAACCAAAAATAGATAAAAATCAAGTGGCAACTGAATGAGCCAAAAAACAAAAGAAAGAATAAAAGGTGAAGGATCAGATGAGAAGGCAAGACATGTGGAAAATGCAGAGTTTCAAGTACATAAAACTCTTGTAACAACCTCATGTTGACCAGGATCAAATGCAGGATTGGCTAAGGAGAGGTGAATTTAAATCAAAAGACGAAAGGTTAATATTGGTGGCCCAAGATAGTGGACTACTTACATGTTGGTTTACAAAGTCCTTTGATGTGAGAAAACCAGATATAATAGTCCATGAAAAGAAGGCAAAAGTAGCATTGATCATTGAAATTACTACACCCAGTAACTACAGAGTCATATGTACAGAGAGACACAAAGTCATAAAATACCAAGATTTTCAGGTAGAAACAAGGGCATTGTGGAAGATGGATATGATACCCAAACAGTTCCAATAGTAGTAGGAGTAACGGGTCTTATAAAAATAATTTACAATCATACTTAGATATGTTACCAATGCATGTAATTCTATACAAATTGCAGAAGGAGTCATTACTGGCCACAAAGGAATGGGGTCCATTCCCATCATGGTATTAGAAACCCAAAAGACTTGGCGAAATTAAAAAAAGAGAAAAGAAAACAAACTATATTAATATTTTTGTTCATTGTAATGTTGTTGTTTGTCTTTCGGCTTTCCCAACCTTCAACAAAGGCGCTCCCATTTACGCACGCATGTCTTTTGAACGCTACCCAACCGCGGGGAGAACATGCAGACTCCACACAGAAGGCACTTCCAAGCCAAGCTGAGAATCGAACGGGAGAACCTCTTGCTGTAAGGTAACAACGCTACCGCTGTACCACCGCGGAATTTTTTTTTGTTCATTGTAATGCATTATACATAAGATTACATATATATTTTCTTTCTTTATAACAACTGTCATTCAGTCCAGCATTACATAAATTGTTCATTTCCTGCCTTCCCTTAAACCTCACTCCTCCCCCTGAATATTATTCTGCATACATTGTTCACACAAATTCCGTTTATTTCCATGTAAAACACTCCTTCCTTTTTCTAGAAATTCAACTTCCTGTTCTTTTATGTCTTTTAAAATATTCATTGCTTCAAATACAATTAGTTTAGATTTTTATTTCCATTTTGTGGTAATTTTTTTTTTTTGGCAGCCTGTAGAATTAAACTTAATAAAGCCTTTACTATGTCTAGGCAATTCAGATCCCATGTCCCAGCTCAAAAGAATCATTTGTTCCCCCAATATTTCTAACATAGTATTCTGTAGGAAATTTTTACAATCTGGCAGCTCATTACATTCTCAAAAAACATGTTTCCCATTACTTATTTCTTTTCCATCACCACTTCAACATTTGCTGTCTACCTGAGAAGAAATACTTTGAGGTCTGCTTGGGGTATACAAATACCTATGCAAACATTTCTAAGCAAAAATCCTAAACTTTCTGCACTTTGTTGCACTTGGGAGACATACAAATGTCCAGCCATTGTTCTCTTGTAAATTGCTTTTCCAGTCTCTCTTCTAAATTTTATCTTAACCTCGTCTAATTGAATTTTGTAGTTATAATGCAATATTTATATGCCTAATAATGATCCCATTTCTGACAGCAGTTTTGTTCTAGATTCAAAAAAATTCTACCAGGTGTTTCACTTAGGACTCCTCTGTCTCGTTCTCTTTGCCTGTACTTTGATATCAATCCCTGGCAGGAAAGGCAGTCCCTAATCTTCAGTCCAAGCATCTTATTGGGCTCATCTCACTCTATTAGCTTTTCCTCTGTAGTTATTTGCTCTCAATATGTTGGTTCCTTTGCTAGTTTTCCCCAGTAAATTCCAGCCCCCCCCCCGTCTATTTTCTGTACCTCTACTTGCAGTCATCTTTATAGGCAAAATCTCCTTTCTCCATTACTGTGTTGGCTTATTTCTTAGAATCAAAAAATAAAGAGGCACAGTCACGGCTGATATATCCAAGACAGAAATCTTTACTTCAGTGCACAAACACAAGCGCTTTCACCAAACAGGCATCATCAGTTGTAACAATTACCACAAAAAAAAAAAACACACACCTTTATAGCTGGTATAAAAATCACATGACAACACTTAAAGACATATCATATGCACTAAGAAAATAACTCTAAACACTGGACAAAAACATCATTATATGCAGGCTAAAAGCATATACCATTTATACAACAACAATAAAAAATCCCTCATCCTAAAAATATACATATATAAAATATAAATACTATTTACCTCCTCAGAGGTCTCAGCTTAAGTTTGGGTTTCAGGGGTATGGACTCATTGAGACCATGTCCAACATCACTTCTTAACCTAACAATCCAAGTGGATTCAAGATCTTCAGTTTTATTGCGTATATCCCCTAATCTAACATTCTCATAGGTTCTGGTAATAACTAAAAACATAAACTTGTGAGTAGAATCAGTATTCATCATATGTTTAACAAGTGCATTAACTCTATTACCTTTATTGATGTTATAAATATGCTCCCTGATATGTTCTTTAAAGGAACAATCTGTTTTCCCTATATAGAACATTCTACATTGTGTGCAATGAGCTAAGTAAACAAGATGTACTGTATCACATGTAGCACTGACTCTAAAATTATAAATCCTACCACTGTCAGGGTGCTTAAACTCAGAACCTGTATCAACATAATCACACCAGTTACAGTGCCCACAAGGTCTAGTACCTGAATAATTCTCAGACATAGTAACCTTCCTCGGGTAACATACTCTACGCTTCAAAGATTTATTATTCTTGAACAAAAACCTGGGTTCAACATCTATCAGTTTAGCTATCTCATCATCAGTAGTGTGCACATTCCAATGTTTTCTAATAATATCTGTATACTCACTTACATCGGTAGCATACCTTATTTTAAAACGTAAGCCTTTATTGTCATGTCCATCTCTCCATTTACCACTTAATCTACTCCTGGAAGAAAAATAAGGTCTAGCTTGATGCTGTCTCTTGTCAACAACCTGAGCTACATTACTAAGAATAAGCTCATCTTCATCGCCTCTATCTTTCAAATGACTTATAACGGTGTCAACTTCCACTTTGAAATCCTCCTCCCTTGCATTAAGTCTGGAAGCTCTGTATACCCGATTAGACACTACATTCTTAAAGACATAATATGGATGTGAGCTGTCCCTATGAAGAAGGTGGTTGACATAGCAATCCTTCTTATGAACGTTAGTATAGACTACACCTGTACTATCCCTAGCAACAGTTACATCAAGAAAGTCAGTATCAGTATATGAAAACTTCGAAGTAAATTTCAAATAACATGTACTCGTGTTCACATATTCCATAAATACTTGAAATGTACCAACATCACCATCCCACAAGATGAACAAATCGTCCACAAATCTTCTAAAAAAAGGAATAGTACTTCTGAATGGACCTTCTAAGAGATGCTCTACCTCCCAGATGACCATAACTGCATTGGCGTAGCTATTGGCACAAGACATGGCCATAGCTACGCCATTGCACTGCTTGTATACCTGTTCACCAAATACAAGCAAATTATGGTCAAGTACTATCTCCAGTAATCTCGTCAGCAAACTAACATGTTTCACATTATACTCCATATATTTCCTCAAGAACAGAAGTGTATTATTAATCCATTCACAGTTGGGAATTACCGTAAATAAAGAAACTACGTCCATAGTAACAAATAAAACCTCCTTATTCTTATGACCTGACATGAAACCATACAGGTCACTCAAAAAGTGCTCAGTATCCCTCTGAGACTACTGATTGTGGTATAAAAAAATGTGTTTAGTAAACCCAGCACTTTTGTACCCAAGGTGAACTCGTTAATGACAGCCTTTGAAAAGCTTTGCATACAGGATATTTACAGTATGAGTATGAAGCAGGATAGATGGCGACAACACCAAAATAGGTACAATTTGTCTAGAGATGAGGCTAAAGCATTGAGACTTGGAGAACAACACTCGTATTGTTATAAGACCTGCTGACAAGGGCGACTGATAGTTGTACTGGACAAAGAGTGGTATAAGCATAAGATGTTAGACATGTTGAATGATTCTCATTTTTAGGAGAAGTTGTCTCCAGCACAAGTAGACACTCTTACTTACAATCTGCAGATACTGGTGAAATGTATGTTTGAGTAGAACTTGGTAGATGAGAAATGGTTTGAATATTTTTATGTTGATAAACCTACTTTACCACACATCCAGAGCCTACCAAAAATACATAAAGACGGCCATAATCCACCTTTGAGACCAATCGTGTCAGGTAGATATTGGTGTACTGAGCCCTTGTCTATTTACATAGAAAAGCATTTGAGACCCAGTCTGAATAAATTACATCATGTACTGAGGGGTACTGGGCACTTTTGAGTGACCTGTATGGTTTAATTTCAGGTCATAAGAATAAGGAGGTTTTATTTGTTACTATGGACGTAGTTTTATTTATGGTAATTCCAACTGTGAAGATCCCAAACTTTCTGCACTTTGTTGCACTTGGGAGACATACAAATGTCCAGCCATTGTTCTCTTGTAAATTGCTTTTCCAGTCTCTCTTCTAAATTTTATCTTAACCTCGTCTAATTGAATTTTGTAGTTATAATGCAATATTTATATGCCTAATAATGATCCCATTTCTGACAGCAGTTTTGTTCTAGATTCAAAAAAATTCTACCAGGTGTTTCACTTAGGACTCCTCTGTCTCGTTCTCTTTGCCTGTACTTTGATATCAATCCCTGGCAGGAAAGGCAGTCCCTAATCTTCAGTCCAAGCATCTTATTGGGCTCATCTCACTCTATTAGCTTTTCCTCTGTAGTTATTTGCTCTCAATATGTTGGTTCCTTTGCTAGTTTTCCCCAGTAAATTCCAGCCCCCCCCCCGTCTATTTTCTGTACCTCTACTTGCAGTCATCTTTATAGGCAAAATCTCCTTTCTCCATTACTGTGTTGGCTTATTTCTTAGAATCAAAAAATAAAGAGGCACAGTCACGGCTGATATATCCAAGACAGAAATCTTTACTTCAGTGCATCAACACTGGCGCTTTCACCAAACAGGCATCATCAGTTGTAACAATTACCACAAAAAAAAAAAAACACACACCTTTATAGCTGGTATAAAAATCACATGACAACACTTAAAGACATATCATATGCACTAAGAAAATAACTCTAAACACTGGACAAAAACATCATTATATGCAGGCTAAAAGCATATACCATTTATACAACAACAATAAAAAATCCCTCATCCTAAAAATATACATATATAAAATATAAATACTATTTACCTCCTCAGAGGTCTCAGCTTAAGTTTGGGTTTCAGGGGTATGGACTCATTGAGACCATGTCCAACATCACTTCTTAACCTAACAATCCAAGTGGATTCAAGATCTTCAGTTTTATTGCGTATATCCCCTAATCTAACATTCTCATAGGTTCTGGTAATAACTAAAAACATAAACTTGTGAGTAGAATCAGTATTCATCATATGTTTAACAAGTGCATTAACTCTATTACCTTTATTGATGTTATAAATATGCTCCCTGATATGTTCTTTAAAGGAACAATCTGTTTTCCCTATATAGAACATTCTACATTGTGTGCAATGAGCTAAGTAAACAAGATGTACTGTATCACATGTAGCACTGACTCTAAAATTATAAATCCTACCACTGTCAGGGTGCTTAAACTCAGAACCTGTATCAACATAATCACACCAGTTACAGTGCCCACAAGGTCTAGTACCTGAATAATTCTCAGACATAGTAACGTTCCTCGGGTAACATACTCTACACTTCAAAGATTTATTATTCTTGAACAAAAACCTGGGTTCAGCATCTATCAGTTTAGCTATCTCATCATCAGTAGTGAGCACATTCCAATATTTTCTAATAATATCTGTATACTCACTTACATCGGTAGCATACTTTATTTTCAAACGTAAGCTATGTCAACCACCTTCTTCATAGGGACAGCTCACATCCATACTATGTCTTTAAGAATGTAGTGTCTAATTGGGTATACAGAGCTTCCAGACTTAATGCAAGGGAGGAGGATTTCAAAGTGGAAGTTGACACCGTTATAAGTCATTTGAAAGATAGAGGCGATGAAGATGAGCTTATTCTTAGTAATGTAGCTCAGGTTGTTGACAAGAGACAGCATCAAGCTAGACCTTATTTTTCTTCCAGGAGTAGATTAAGTGGTAAATGGAGAGATGGACATGACAATAAAGGCTTACGTTTTAAAATAAGGTATGCTACCGATGTAAGTGAGTATACAGATATTATTAGAAAACATTGGAATGTGCACACTACTGATGATGAGATAGCTAAACTGATAGATGCTGAACCCAGGTTTTTTTTCAAGAATAATAAATCTTTGAAGTGTAGATTATGTTACCCGAGGAAGGTTACTATGTCTGAGAATTATTCAGGTACTAGACCTTGTGGGCACTGTAACTGGTGTGATTATGTTGATACAGGTTCTGAGTTTAAGCACCCTGACAGTGGTAGGATTTATAATTTTAGAGTCAGTGCTACATGTGATACAGTACATCTTGTTTACTTAGCTCATTGCACACAATGTAGAATGTTCTATATAGGAAAAACAGATAGTTCCTTTAAAGAAGGTATCAGGGATCATATTTATAGCATCAATAAAGGTAATAAAGTTAATGCACTTGCTAAACATGTGATGAATACTGATTCTACTCATAAGTTTATGTTTTTAGTTATTGCCAGAACCTGTGAAAATGTTAGATTAGGGGATATACGCAATAAAACTGAAGATCTTGAATCCACTTGGATTGTTAGGTTAAGAAGTGATGTTGGACATGGTCTCAATGAGTCCATACCCCTGAAACCCAAACTTAAGCTGAGACCTATGAGACGGTAAACAGTATTTATATTTTATATATGTATATTTTTAGGATAAGGGATTTTTTTATTGTTGTTGTATAAATGGTATATGCTTTTAGCCTGCATATAATGATGTTTCTATCCAGTGTTTAGAGTTATTTTCTTAGTGCATATGATATGTCTTTAAGTGTTGTCATGTGATTTTTATACCAGCTATAAAGGTGTGTGTTTTTTTCTGTGCTAATTGTTACACCTGATGATGCCTGTTTGGTGAAAGCGCTTGTGTTTGTGCACTGAAGTAAAGATTTCTGTCTTGGATATATCATCCGTGACTGTGCCTCTTTATTTTTTGAAGCTGGATATTAGTTTTTTTGAGACACAGTGTTTGAGCCTTATTGTGGTAATATTTTTATTGTTTTCTACTATTATTTCTTAGAATACTTTCTGCAACTTTAGGAATATAATATTCTGCATGGTTGTTGTCCTCCTTAAGGATCTACATCTAAAATTCCACTCCCTCTTTATTCTTGAACCTCACCCCACCCCAGCTTCATCATCATCCCTTTCCACTTTGAACTGTAGCTTTCTTGCTATATGAGCCTTAGGTGTGTAGCAATGAAATATACCTTCAAATCATAGGTTCATAGGTTCATAGAGTAGTACTAGGCTAACTGCCCTTGCGAGCCATTGTAAGCCTAGCCAATTATCCCTTGTGAGACTCAAACCATGCACCTTGTGTTTGTAAGGCAAACACCTTAACCATTAGGCCACCCTCCCATTTCATAGGTAGGTACTAGGCTATCTGCCCGAGGACATTTATAAGCCTAGCCAAAGTGTGTTGGCTTTCGCCGCCCCATTGATTAACTGAGCCTCTGTCAAGCAGAGCCAATGAAGTGATCCCAGGGTGTATTTTCTGTTACCCATCCATTGTCAAGGCTTCTTTTGAAGAATACAATATGAAACATAGTAATAGGTTCATAGGTTACTACTAGGCTAACTGCCCTTGTCAGACATTTAAGCCTAGCCAATTACCCCATGTGAGAATCAAACCCTGCACCTTGTGTTTATAAGGTAAACAAAAAGTATTAAACTATCTCAAAATGTTCTGCAACACAGAAATGTCCTTTTCTGAATTTATCAAGTATAAAATAATATCATCTGCAAATAAAATCAACTTTCATTGATTACCATACCAATTATATCTTTGAATTTCTTGAGTCCCTTATTTTCTTTGCTAATGGCTCTAAATATAAAGCAAATAGCAAAGTGAATGAGGACAACCCTGCCTGGTTCCTCTATACAAACAAAATGTATCAGACAGGAACCCTCCCGCTTAAATTATTGCCTCTGATCCTTTGTATATCATCCCAATTAACCTTATTGTATTAAGGAAAACAAATGATTCCATTGTCTCAAATATTACTGCCGGGAGAGCTTCAGAATGATACCATTTCTTGTCATCTGACTGTATCCCAGATGAAACCCCCACTGCTGGAATCAGGCAGTTTTTAGCATCTACCTGTGAAAATACATAGACCTCAGATCTTTGGCAGATGCTGGAAGTCATAAAACAATTGCATCCCTTTACATTTCAAAACTAGTAAGTATTTCACTTTAAAGACAATACAGAAAACTCCCTAGTACAGACATTATGTTTCTAGCTGTCATAAAGTAATTTAATTTCAGCTATTTTTTCTGAAGTTAACCTCCTGTATTCCAGTTTCCACTGTTAAAATATATACATTTAAACAGTTACAATAGTGCATATACATTTCTATTCTCTTCCAGTATGACACACTGTGGATCCATTTTAAACACAAGCATTTTGCAAATACCCTTTTCAACTCACGTCTGTACAAACACGTTTGATATACACATTACAGACAGTTCTAATGCAGTTGTAACACAAGCATCTTATATGAATCATGTTGATATTCACAAATGACCTATAATTATTTACAAAATTCCAGATAGCTGTGCTGGCAGTATCTCCCTTCATCATATTTCTTCCCTCCTTAAAGACTAAAGCTAGTTTTTCAATGACCCTTGAGAAACATTGCTTGAGAGGGATGAGCCTTTCTGGGAATACATTACCCCATTCCCTGTCTTGAGATTCCAGCTGCCTTTGCATTGCTAACCCCAGTACAGTGCTGGGCTGTCCTATCATATGCCTGCAACCCTAGGCTCCACCATAGTAACTTGGGATTTTGGTGGCTGGCTCCCTATAGTCATGCATCCCTCTCAGACGTCTCCTGCCTCTTACAGCAAATACTTAGCACAAGGGCCTCCCTGTCATAGTAAGGCTTCATCATGTTAACATGGTACAGTTTGTGCCCCTGCCTCCTGACAAGCAGTTCTACCAGGTAGTTAACATCACTGACTTTCCTTACTACTTTGAAGAGTCCTTCCCAAGTTGCCTGCAGCTTGTTGTGTCTGACAGGAGTGAGAACAATAACCTGCTGCCCACAGCATACTCTTTAGCTTGAGCATTCCTGTCATACCAGATGTTTTTCTGCTTTTGGGCATCTGTCAGGTTCTCCTGGGCCACGCCCATGAGTTCCCTGAGGCTTGTCCTGCAGTTTAGGACATATGCCACAACAGACTCCTTGTGGGGTTCACACACACCCTCTCACTCATCACAAATCAACTCTAGAAGTCTGCTCAACATATACCCATACAGCAACTCAAAGGGTGAAAAAAACTGTGGATTCCTGGGGCACCTCCCTGTAAGCAACAGATGGGGCAAATATTTGTCCCATTCCCTCTTAAAGTGGTCTGCAAATGCCTGTAGCATGGTCTTTAGTGTAGAGTTTAACCTCTCCACAAGACTATTAGTCTGGGGATCGTAGGGGGTGGTCTTTAGGTGCTTCACCCCACAGTGCTTCTACAGACAAGCCAGCAGGTCTGACATGAAACTGGCACCTCTGTCAGTCATTATTTCTTTTGGGAAACCTACCCTGCTGAAAGTCTCTAACAAAGCATTTGCCATCTTTTCTGCCTCAATGGAGGACAGAGCCACTGTCTCAGGGTATCTGGTAGCATAATCTACTACAACTAGGATATACTTCTTCCCTGTGGAACTCGGGGTACTCAGACTCCACACATATTCCATAAATACTTGAAATGTACCAACATCACCATCCCACAAGATGAACAAATCGTCCACAAATCTTCTAAAAAAAGGAATAGTACTTCTGAATGGACCTTCTAAGAGATGCTCTACCTCCCAGATGACCATAACTGCATTGGCGTAGCTATTGGCACAAGACATGGCCATAGCTACGCCATTGCACTGCTTGTATACCTGTTCACCAAATACAAGCAAATTATGGTCAAGTACTATCTCCAGTAATCTCGTCAGCAAACTAACATGTTTCACATTATACTCCATATATTTCCTCAAGAACAGAAGTGTATTATTAATCCATTCACAGTTGGGAATTACCGTAAATAAAGAAACTACGTCCATAGTAACAAATAAAACCTCCTTATTCTTATGACCTGACATGAAACCATACAGGTCACTCAAAAAGTGCTCAGTATCCCTCTGAGACTACTGATTGTGGTATAAAAAAATGTGTTTAGTAAACCCAGCACTTTTGTACCCAAGGTGAACTCGTTAATGACAGCCTTTGAAAAGCTTTGCATACAGGATATTTACAGTATGAGTATGAAGCAGGATAGATGGCGACAACACCAAAATAGGTACAATTTGTCTAGAGATGAGGCTAAAGCATTGAGACTTGGAGAACAACACTCGTATTGTTATAAGACCTGCTGACAAGGGCGACTGATAGTTGTACTGGACAAAGAGTGGTATAAGCATAAGATGTTAGACATGTTGAATGATTCTCATTTTTAGGAGAAGTTGTCTCCAGCACAAGTAGACACTCTTACTTACAATCTGCAGATACTGGTGAAATGTATGTTTGAGTAGAACTTGGTAGATGAGAAATGGTTTGAATATTTTTATGTTGATAAACCTACTTTACCACACATCCAGAGCCTACCAAAAATACATAAAGACGGCCATAATCCACCTTTGAGACCAATCGTGTCAGGTAGATATTGGTGTACTGAGCCCTTGTCTATTTACATAGAAAAGCATTTGAGACCCAGTCTGAATAAATTACATCATGTACTGAGGGGTACTGAGCACTTTTTGAGTGACCTGTATGGTTTAATTTCAGGTCATAAGAATAAGGAGGTTTTATTTGTTACTATGGACGTAGTTTTTTATTTACGGTAATTCCCAACTGTGAAGGGATTAATAATACACTTCTGTTCTTGAGGAAATATACGGAGTATAATGTGAAAGATGTTAGTTTGCTGATGAGATTACTGGAGATTGTACTTGACCATAATTTGTTTGTATTTGGTGAACAGGTATACAAGCAGTGCAATGGTGTAGCTATGGGCACTTCTTGTGCCAGTAGCTACGCCAATGCAGTTATGGTCATCTGGGAGGTAGAGCATCTCTTAGAAGGTCCATTCAGAAGTACTATTCCTTTTTTTAGAAGATTTGTGGACAATTTGTTCATCTTGTGGGATGGTGATGTTGGTACATTTCAAGTATTTATGGAATATGTGAACACGAGTACATGTTATTTGAAATTTACTTCGAAGTTTTCATATACTGATATTGACTTTCTTGATGTAACTGTTGCTAGGGATAGTACAGATGTAGTCTATACTAAGGTTCATAAGAAGGATTGCTATGTCAACCACCTTCTTCATAGGGACAGCTCACATCCATACTATGTCTTTAAGAATGTAGTGTCTAATCGGGTATACAGAGCTTCCAGACTTAATGCAAGGGAGGAGGATTTCAAAGTGGAAGTTGACACCGTTATAAGTCATTTGAAAGATAGAGGCGATGAAGATGAGCTTATTCTTAGTAATGTAGCTCAGGTTGTTGACAAGAGACAGCATCAAGCTAGACCTTATTTTTCTTCCAGGAGTAGATTAAGTGGTAAATGGAGAGATGGACATGACAATAAAGGCTTACGTTTTAAAATAAGGTATGCTACCGATGTAAGTGAGTATACAGATATTATTAGAAAACATTGGAATGTGCACACTACTGATGATGAGATAGCTAAACTGATAGATGTTGAACCCAGGTTTTTCAAGAATAATAAATCTTTGAAGTGTAGATTATGTTACCCGAGGAAGGTTACTATGTCTGAGAATTATTCAGGTACTAGACCTTGTGGGCACTGTAACTGGTGTGATTATGTTGATACAGGTTCTGAGTTTAAGCACCCTGACAGTGGTAGGATTTATAATTTTAGAGTCAGTGCTACATGTGATACAGTACATCTTGTTTACTTAGCTCATTGCACACAATGTAGAATGTTCTATATAGGAAAAACAGATAGTTCCTTTAAAGAATGTATCAGGGAGCATATTTATAACATCAATAAAGGTAATAGAGTTAATGCACTTGTTAAACATATGATGAATACTGATTCTACTCACAAGTTTATGTTTTTAGTTATTGCCAGAACCTATGAGAATGTTAGATTAGGGGATATACACAATAAAACTGAAGATCTTGAATCCACTTGGATTGTTAGGTTAAGAAGTGATGTTGGACATGGTCTCAATGAGTCCATACCCCTGAAACCCAAACTTAAGCTGAGACCTATGAGACGGTAAACAGTATTTATATTTTATATATGTATATTTTTAGGGTAAGGGATTTTTTTATTGTTGTTGTATAAATGGTATATGCTTTTAGCCTGCATATAATGATGTTTCTATCCAGTGTTTAGAGTTATTTTCTTAGTGCATATGATATGTCTTTAAGTGTATTCATGTGATTTTTATACCAGCTATAAAGGTGTGTGTTTTTTTCTGTGCTAATTGTTACACCTGATGATGCCTGTTTGGTGAAAGCGCTTGTGTTTGTTGTGCACTGAAGTAAAGATTTCTGTCTTGGATATATCATCCGTGACTGTGCCTCTTTATTTTTTGAAGCTGGATATTAGTTTTTTTGAGACACAGTGTTTGAGCCTTATTGTGGTAATATTTTTATTGTTTTCTACTATTATTTCTTAGAATACTTTCTGCAACTTTAGGAATATAATATTCTGCATGGTTGTTGTCCTCCTTAAGGATCTACATCTAAAATTCCACTCCCTCTTTATTCTTGAACCTCACCCCACCCCAGCTTCATCATCATCCCTTTCCACTTTGAACTGTAGCTTTCTTTTTCTGCTATATACGAGCCTTAGGTGTGTAGCAATGAAATATACCTTCAAATCATAGGTTCATAGGTTCATAGAGTAGTACTAGGCTAACTGCCCTTGCGAGCCATTGTAAGCCTAGCCAATTATCCCTTGTGAGACTCAAACCATGCACCTTGTGTTTGTAAGGCAAACACCTTAACCATTAGGCCACCCTCCCATTTCATAGGTAGGTACTAGGCTATCTGCCCGAGGACATTTATAAGCCTAGCCAAAGTGTGTTGGCTTTCGCCGCCCCATTGATTAACTGAGCCTCTGTCAAGCAGAGCCAATGAAGTGATCCCAGGGTGTATTTTCTGTTACCCATCCATTGTCAAGGCTTCTTTTGAAGAATACAATATGAAACATAGTAATAGGTTCATAGGTTACTACTAGGCTAACTGCCCTTGTCAGACATTTAAGCCTAGCCAATTACCCCATGTGAGAATCAAACCCTGCACCTTGTGTTTATAAGGTAAACAAAAAGTATTAAACTATCTCAAAATGTTCTGCAACACAGAAATGTCCTTTTCTGAATTTATCAAGTATAAAATAATATCATCTGCAAATAAAATCAACTTTCATTGATTACCATACCAATTATATCTTTGAATTTCTTGAGTCCCTTATTTTCTTTGCTAATGGCTCTAAATATAAAGCAAATAGCAAAGTGAATGAGGACAACCCTGCCTGGTTCCTCTATACAAACAAAATGTATCAGACAGGAACCCTCCCGCTTAAATTCTTGCCTCTGATCCTTTGTATATCATCCCAATTAACCTTATTGTATTAAGGAAAACAAATGATTCCATTGTCTCAAATATTACTGCCGGGAGAGCTTCAGAATGATACCATTTCTTGTCATCTGACTGTATCCCAGATGAAACCCCCACTGCTGGAATCAGGCAGTTTTTAGCATCTACCTGTGAAAATACATGCTTGTCTTCAAGCCTGACTGTGTGTAACTGCATGCACACAAGATACTGCATTATCAAAATCATTCCCTATCAGGACATCTGCAGGGATATCCTCAAACACAGATGCTTGCTTCCTTTTCCACCCTCCCAGTCAAGGTGAACCCTAGCCAATGGTATTTGGAATGGGGTCTCTCCTAAAGCTCCGACTGGAGTAGACTGCCCAAGTAAGCATTGCTAATCTTTAACCATTGCAGGCTTCACAATGGTTAGGTCAAAGCCTGTGTCTCTCTTAGCAGTGGCATGTTTCCCATCTACTAAGATAGGATATAACTTCTTGTGGTAGTTTAGTACCCTTGTTGTCTCTAGACAACTTACTGCTGACATTCTGTCATTCCACTTAGTGACTCTTCCACCTTTTGTTTTCCACCTTGCCTCCATGGATGTCTATATGCTGCATGCCCCCACTGGTTACATTTAAAACATCTAACCCTTGATCCTGACCATGTACCTGAACTAGTGCCTTCCCCTGCTACTGGTGGACTCTGTTTGGGTGGTTTAGGCTTCCCACCATATTTACTCTTAGACCCATGTGTAACACTGGGTACCCCTTTCCTGTGCAGTGATGCCCTTCTTACCAGGTATAGGTGTCCCTTTTTCCCCAACTCATCTGCGGCCCTGCATTCGCTATCTGCCAACCAGATTCTCATGTCCTCAGGCAAAGTGCTAATGGCTTGTTCCCTCACCAAAAGATCTGCCAGCCCTTCAAAAGTGGTGACCTGACACCCACTCACCCAGCTATGAAGATAAGTGCTTAACTTAGCAGTATATTCACACACACTTTAATCTGCCTTGCATCTATGCTCATGAAACTTTTTTTTATAAGCTTCAGGTGTTAAGTTAAAACACTCCAATAAACAATTTTTAACAGTATTATAATTTAAGCAACCAGTATCAGACAATTTAGAAATAGCAGTTACAGCTTTACCATGGTGTAAGGAGGTTAGGAACCATACCCAGAGACCTTGGTCAGCATTATACTGTTTACATACCCTTTCAAACATATGAATAAAACTATCACAATTATTCCCCTCTGTAAATTGTGGAAGAGATTTACTGACCTTTGTTGCTTCTGGGGTTCGGTTATTCCCTTCCCCATTACCTGCATGACTCTGGTGAAGAGTCAGCATCTCTTTTTCATGTTGTCTCTACCTCTCATTTTCTTCAGCTACCAGACATCTCAGTCCCTCTGCTGCTTCTACATCTATTTGTTTATGCTGCCACAGTCTCTGTGGTGATTCTAGTTCCAAATGTTTGGCCTCCAGCACGACTCCAGATGGATTTTTAAGTCCTCTGATGCAAAGTTTTGCTGTCCATTTTCTGAGTGCTGTACACCCAAGGACAGCCTGGTTGTTCTCCTGGTTGCTGCTGTGTGATGCAGCTGTGGTTAAGGTTGCAATAATTTCTCCTTTAGTCAGGTTGGCATGCCCCAGTCCTTTGGCTTGGCACATCTCAACCAACTGGTTCCTTGTCAGCTTGCCATACTCCTCTGCTGACATCTTTGTCTGCTTTCCCTGACTAACCAAGCTAACACAAAATAAATAAAACTATTGTGATATGAAACACTAAATGTCTACCATATGGCTGCATGAGAGTATAAGCACCATCTTTAGGCTACATGAGTTCAATATCTACACCACTGAATCCTAATATGTGATGTGGTAATCCCACCACTGCCAGCCAATAATATGAACATACATAAACCTCAGATCTTTGGCAGATGCTGGAAGTCATAAAACAATTGCATTCCTTCACATTTCAAAACTAGTAATTATTTCACTTTAAAGACAATACAGAAAACTCCCTAGTAGAGACATACTGTCTCTAGCTGCCATAAAGTACTTTAATTTCAGCTATTTTTCTGAAGTTAACCTCCTGTATTCCAGTTTCCACTGTTAAAATATATGCTTTTAAACAGTTACAATAGTGCATGTACATTTCTGTTCTCTTCCATTAGAGCAGACTGTGGATCCATTTTAAACACAAGCATTTTGAAAATACCCTTTTCAACACACGTCTGTACAAACAAGTTTGATATACACATGACATGCAGTTCTAACACAGTTGTAACACAAGCATCCTATATGAATCATGTTGATATTCACAAATGACATATAATTATTTACAAAATTCCAGATAGCTGTGCTGGTAGTATCTCCCTTCGTCACAAGCTTTATCAAAAAAAGTTGGAAGAGCAGATGCAATGTAGAGCTACAATATCTAATGTGAGCTATGCACACTTTTTTAACTCAACCACATTGACTAGGAATGAAGCTGCCCTGAACTGCAGATAGATGATTAAAAAAAATAGATATTGGTATTTCCAGTTCAGTATAAGTAACATGAGCTGCTTTCCATTATGTCTCTTGATAACTTATTTTACAGCTTTACATGGGTATGATTTCATCTGTGCTACCCCTATAAATTTCTGCACTGCCTATGCACCTGCCTGCTAAAAGTCAGACAAGGAAAGTTAAATTAGATTATTACTGCCATAATTTCTCACCAGTTAGTGTAGATGATGTGATAGTTGACCCATGACCTTTCTACCAGTGCTTCTACCCCAGTCATGGCTAAAACAACAGTCTCTGGCAAACTTAGAATTGACCATGGTAAACTTGCAACTTCCATTAACTAGTTTAACTTTGTCAATAGATACTTTTCAGGTCACCAGGCTAGCCCAAGTGGAGGAAATTAAAACTGCACCATCTGACATAGTAGTCCATACAGCCTGTCTGGAATCAGCCACTATGGAGGCTTACAAAAGAATATATATATATATATATATATATATATATATATATATATATATATATATATATATATATATATATATATATATATATATATATATATATATGCATATATATATATGCATATATATATATATATATATATGTATATCTCTGTCTAACAGTGACACAGAAGTGATACCCGGGGTAAACCTACGATCTCCCATCCACTCATCAAGATTCCTCTTGAAGAGAGTCAATGAGGGACTCTGCCTAACCTGGACTGGGATTTTATTCCAGAGTGAAGGGAGCCTCTGGGTTATGAATCTGTCCCTCCAGTGTGTCCTATTTATTTCAGTGCTGAGGTTCAAGTCTCTCGAGCACATAGCTCGATGGGATTTGGATTTTCTGAGGTGCAGCATGTCCATTAATTCTGGGTTGGACATGGCTTTATACGTCAGGCACAGATCGCCTCTGAGCAGGCGGTATGCCACTGAGTAGAGCTGGAGTTTCTTTAACCGGGCAGCATATGGCATCTGTTTGAGCCCTTTGATCCTCTTGGTGAGGTACTTTTGGGGTCTTTCCAGTTGCTGCAGGTGTCTGGTAAGGTACATCCCAAAAGGGGCATTGTACTCAATTATGGGCCTGATGAGGGATGAGTAAAGAGGCACAATGACCTCCCCTGATCTAGATGTGAATCCCTTCATGATTAGGTGGGCCATATAAAATGTTTTTCTAACCACTTTGGCCACGTGGTTGTCAAATGAGAGATTGCTATCAACTTGGGTCCCCAGGTCCCTAATTACTTCTTCTGTACTTAATGGATTTCCACCTATGTGGTAATTTGTGGGCACTTTGTTTTTGGCCAAAGAGGATGACTATACACTTTTTGGCATATAGCTTGAGGCCATGGCTCTGGCACCAGTTGTCTGTTTCTATGAGGCCCTTTTGGAGGATGCTTGTGTCGGCTGGAGAGTCGATTATGGTGCCCAGTTTGCAGTCATCTGTGAACTTGGTCAGCCACAGTCCTTCCGTGTTGGCCTGTACCTCCGAGAAATATATACCTAACAAGAGAAGTCCCAGGACTGAGCCTTGTGGGACGCCACTTGTAACTGGTTTGGAGTCTGACATGGCTCCAGCAATTCTAACCATGTGGGTTCTGTCCTTGAGCCAGTTTGCAACCCATCTAGTGACATAGGGGTTTATATTTAAGCTGGTGAGCTTATCTATAATGCCCGAGTGGGGTATTGTATCGAAGGCTTTTGCGAGGTCCAGGTAGGCTGTGTGGACCACCTTCCCCTCATCAATGGCCTTGGTGACTGTTTCAAAGAAATCAACCAGGTTTAAGAGGCAGGATCTGCCCTTAACAAAGCCAAACTGGGTAGGATCCAGTGTCTGTAGGTCCCCAATATCTTTATTTATGAGGTCCATGATGATCCTTTCCATAGCTTTGCAGACCAAGCTAGTCAGGCTTATGGGGCGATAGTTTCCAGGATCCGTTGAGGCACCACCTTTGTGGAGAGGGACCACTGTTGCTGTACGCCACTCTTTGGGTACATATCCTGTAGTAAGGCTGAGATTGAACAGTAGTTTTATGTTTGGGTTTAGCTCTTCTTGGAGTTCATGTAGGACGCAGCCTGGGACGCCGTCTGGTCCCATTGATGCTGTGTTTTTTTCTTTGGAGAGGGCAGCTCTTACCTGAGCATCTGAGATGTCAGGGGGGCAGCACTCTGCTGGGATAGATATTTGCCCTTTTGGAGGGGAGGGGGGGGAGAAGTTTGCGCTAAACCTGTCAGCTAGGATGTTGGCAATGTCTGTGGGTTTGGTGTATTTTTTGTCATTTTGGACTAATTCTGAGCATATCTGGGAATTCCCACCCAGGTTCCTAACATAATTAAAGAAAGCCTTGTGATTATCCTTAGTGTCCTGTGCAATTTTTCTCTCGAAGCTGGCCTTAGACGATTTTATGAGTGCCCGTAGTTTTTTGCTAATACTGATCAGAGATGCCTTCCCTTTTTGGGATTTTGCTCTATCATGTAGTAGCTTCCTCCTTCTATTGTATAGTTTGTTTATGGCTGGGGTCCACCAGACAGGACGTCTGCCTTTGGAGGATTGGGTCTTGGTTTTATTTGGGATTGCATGATCCATGCATTCCTGAAGGTGTTCATAGAATGCGTTTGTAAAGGATTCTGCGGTCTGGGCCATATTTTCTACAGGCCCGGGGGCTTTGAAGGATTCCACCTTGGTTTTGAGGAGTTTGAAATTTGCTTTAGATAAGTTTTTCACTGTGGTTTTCAGGGCAGGGGGTGGAGTAGGGATGTGAATATCCAGTGAGATTAGTTTATGGTCTGATCTTACCAGTGAAGGATACACTTCTGGTCTGGAGCATAGACCAGAAGTGCATCCCATAGAGCATATGTTCTTAATGTTGTGGTTAAAAGAAATGATATCGAGAACTTCAAACATACAGAAGACCGAATGCTGTAAATATCGAGCACGCATCAGATGAAGAAAAGAGAAGTATTCTCCAGATCTTCCTACCTAAGCCCCCATAACACCAGCCTCAAATTTGTCTGAAGTGTGACAGTGTTATGGGAAGGTTTTTATTAAGTTAAGGTGTAGGTTTAGGGTTGGGGGAAGGGACAGGGTTATGGTTAGGGTTAGCACCCATTACTAAGGTGAGCAAGATGATGTTCCTATGTACTACAATTGGTTTCTTTCTCTACACCAAAGCTACTGTAGGTGGCAGGAAACAGGCACTTACACACACACACACACACACACACACACACACACACACACACACACACACACACACACACACAAAAAAAAACAGCAGTCACAGCTACTTCCATGACTGTAACCTCTGATATCTGCTTGAGAACAAGAACATGAATACATTCATAAAATGGGCCAGAAATATATCTCATCTCACTGCTGTCAAAACCAAACCCATTGCAATCATACTCTACCCTTTCAACTTCTTAGCTCAAGAATCAGAATCAGAAACAAAGACCCAGAAATCAGGAACAGATTTTAAATGTTTCTCTTATACACAAATAGATTTTCTAGAATAAAATGCTTTACATTTGCAAGCATTTTCTGAAGGATACGAAGTCTGAAACGTACATGCCTGTCATTAGTTAATGCACGGGCTTAACCACTTGGATCGCAGAGTAGTCAACAGACACCAACGCCATTTTTATTATTTATTTATTTTTTTTTTTTCACTGCCTCAAGACTACTAATATTACCTTTGCGCATTGAATTTTATTATTTACAGCTGAGCTAGTTTTCCCTGAAGTAAGTTAAAACCAGAGCTGATCAGGACATTTTTTCTTTTTTTTTTTATTCATAATAACGAAGACTATTATCGCAATTGCCCTCTCTGATGCTGGCTGGGAGGGCTGGGTTGGCGCTTGTGCTTTTCCTTTGGGTGAAAAAAAAAAAAAAAAAAAAAAAAAAAAAGAAACGCTGTCTCTTCGGGTCCAGGTTAGGGGTCCCTCACTGCTTGGGGTTTCTAACTGACCTGACAGAAGGGCGCACTGCCGAAGCGGAGTACTGTTGTGTGAGCTGAAGTGAGAATAGACAATATAGATAATTTTTTTATTTTCACAGTTGCACGCACACAGAGTCTCAGCTCATTCTGGCTGGGGGAGGGCGCACTTGTAGTTTTAGGCAGCTGGCTCAGAAAAAAAAAAGAAAGAAATGTTGTCTGTTCAGCTTTTCCAGGGGGTTAGGGGTCCTCGAATTATTTGGCTTGTAATTGCACCTTCCTGACAGTAGAAGCGGCTTAATACACTTGAGTACTAGTATGTGTGTGTTGTTGTGTTAAGCGCTGGGGCAGATTTTAACTTTCAATGTTTTAATTTTTCCACTAATTTGCCAGAAAACCAAAATTTCATATAAAAGAAAGTAATTACAATAAAAAAAAAAAATTCCCAAAGAAAACAGATATTGTGTCCCACCCAGATCAGCTTATGGTAAAGAAGTGCACCCATAGCAGATAAAAATGTCATTCATTCATCCTTTCATAGGTTCATGGGTTTATAGGTAGGTACTAGCTATCGGGCTCGGGAGGGCCTCGTAAAGCCTAGCCAATTTTCCTGTGTCACTGTTGAGCAGAATCCACTCATCAAGATTTTTCTTGAAGAGTGCTAATAACAATGAACTCTTTTTCCTGGATGAGAACCCTTTTATAGGCATCTGTGTCAACATCATTTGGGACTCCGACTATGGCTCCTAGTTTGCAGTCATTGCGAAACTTCGTTTAGCCAGAGGCTTTCTGTGTTAGAGATACCAAACAGGATAGGTCCCAGGACTGAAGTTTGAGGTCAGATTTGGAGTGTGAGTGTTTTACAGTATGGACTCTGCATTCTTCCTGTATAGATATGGGCTCTTGCCATTGAGATTCTTGACATAGTTATAGAATGCTTTGTGGTTGTAGAATCAGTGGCAATTTTGTTTTCATAGCTTGCTTTGGAGGATCTTATATGGGATCTCTTCTTCCTTCTGTTGTACAGTTTTCTGTTTGGGATAGCATGATCCATGCACTCGTGTGAATGCTTATAGTTCACCAGTTCTGTCTTAAGTATGAAGTTGGCTTTGGAGAAATGTTTTACTATGGTTTTCTTAATGGGGTGGATATCAAGGGTGATTAGCTTATGGTCAGATCGAGAAAGTGTTGTGTGAAGGAGTTGGTATACTAGTAGTTTTCCCAGTTAATGGTGGGATGCATTATACTGAGCAACTAGCCTGGAGGTGTGGAGATTTAGACTTAGCATCCATCCATCCATCCAAACATCCAACCATGTTTACATATATTTAGGTATGTCACTCTGCAAAAGATTCTACAATATTTTTGTAGAAGGCACATATCCCACAAAGACTTCTACTCTGATTGTATTTTTGTTGGGTCCCATTCACAGACCTATTCTTCATACAATTTGTGGTTTTCTGGCAAATCATTCAGGATTGAATTAACTAAATGTCATACATATGAGTTTGTCTTCATGCCCTTCAGAAAATGCCTGCTAAGAAAATGGTGTTATTTTAGCAACTTTCTAGGATTACAAGAGCAATATTTATAATCTGGTACTAAGAGATTGAAAGGTATGGAGGCATGTATGTAATGCTCTGCTTGCTGATTATTATAAGATGCCTAGTAACTATGAACTTCAGTTATTCCCTATTGCAATTTTACCAGCTTACCATTTTTGTGTAATGTAGTAAAGTAACTCTTCAGGGGTGGCAGACAGTGAATTGGTAGATGAAACACTGAAATGTAAAATTGTTTGCCAGTAACAGGCTGCTCATTATTAAAAAAATTTTAATGACAGAACTTTGAGTGGCCTTTTATAGATTCATAGATTAGTAGCCAATTATCTCTTGTAAGACTCAAACCCTGCACCTTGTGTTTGTAAGGCAAACACTATAACCATGAGTCTTTATAGTTAAAATGTTTTGAAATGGGCAAGTTTGTCATTATTTTGTTTTATTGCTTACTGGAAAAATGTTCAAAACTACAAATTTAAAAAAACACACTAACAAGTGGTGCTTTATTATACAAGGAATGTAATTTAATACAATCAGAAAGGTGAATCAAAACACACAAACATGTATGCATGGCGAAAATAGCCAAAAGGTAAACTTAAGCCTCCACTGGCCAGATGCATTTTTTATGAATGTGGATTTTCATGCCGTTTCAATGGCAGAGAAGTTTATTGCTCATGCTAAGTCTGTTTTCATTGTGAGACTGTATTGTTTAGCAAATATCTGTGTTTGTGCTATTCAAGTTTAAGCTACTGTACATATGGAGGAGGGAGGTTGCTATTCTACTTTCACTGAGCTGTAAAGTTCGCCTACCCCAAAGTAAATTAAAATGTTTAGATTAACTTAAGCATCTCTTGAAATAAGGCATATGAGCTTCAATTTTCTGAGGATGTGACTTTTATACTAAAATATATGTGAAGGGGCAACTGATAAAGCAGGTTTATTAAAGGAAAATTCCACTGTCCTTCACTTTCAGTTTAACTGCATCACAAGGTATCTTTTCTTCATATGCATTTAAATGAAGGAAATGGCTGCAGTGACTTTCCTGGGGAGTGACCGATCTATGGGTGTGGCTTATAGGGGTGTTTCATGAGCACAGTATGGGTGGGCACCAGTTCAGCTAAGGCCGGCCCTGAGTTAATGTCTGCACTCTACAACAATTTGCCAGAAAGCCGCACATTTTACAAGGAATGGACAAAATACCTCCATATTCTTTGCTCAGGAATTCTGGAAAAGCCAAAAATAATTAGGCGAGTAAGGCCCAAATTTTAAATGTTATTTTATTTTATCTATCTGTTAACCAGGTATAACGTGAACCTTTTCAGCTGTGACCCTGGAGCACTGTCTGAATGTCTTGCTCAAAGGGTAAGGAAATGGAGGTGGAAGGATTCAAACCCTGTATTTTAGACCACAGGAAGCAGTTTGTTAACATCTCAGAGCCTTAAGTGCTAGACAACTCCAATTAACTTGAAATACATTTTTGGAACAACAATAATTATGAAACTCTAATGACTAGCAATATTGACAGATTGTTATCATCAGTAATTTATCAGAAAAAGAAGTGGATGAAAGCCTGACAGTTAATGCAGTGGATTAAGGCTCTCTTAATGAGCTGTTTTCTGTTATCAGCGGTACAGGGTTTCACTCTTCATTGCTCCATTTCCCACTGTGTGTGACTCTGAGTAACTTACTTAACCTGACAGTGTTCCTGGTACTTGACCAAGATATAGGACAGCAAAAAAAATAGGATAGAGATTTTCTGAAGAAGAGTAACTATGACACTAATGAGTGGCATTATTTTCATCCCCAGTAATTTAACTGAAAAGTTTTGTTCAAGCTTGTGTTTTCATACAGAGTCACTTTGGAAGTAAAAGCTTTTCCAAGTAGAAGGTAATGGATACCTTAGAGGTAATGGTGGTAATGAACATCTTGAAGGTAAAGGGTCATTCAAGCAGAACGCAGAATCACTAATGGAGGTTTATTTAAGCGGTAAAAATAAACAAACAGACGCTCACACATCTTCTGATCTTCCTATTGTATCGAAGACCACAGTGGCATGATGTCCCCCCAATATACCATGCTTCATCTCTGATTTGAGCTCTAGAAACTGGAGAGGTTGCACATTCAGCAACTAAGTGGGTAAGACTGGAGTGATCACTCAGGAACAGCCCAGTCACACACAGAGCAGTGGGTGGATAATTGGAGTTTTCTGTTATATTTTTTTATAGCTAGGCCAGGACCCTTCAGCTAGCCCTGAGCCCTAGGGTCCTGCATAGGCTACCTTGTGCTAGTTCTGTCCATGGGTGTAGATTTCAGTCCCTAGTGGGGGTGTTTGTAGAGCCACTGGTTTTACAATGAAAGAGAAGGTCAAATAGGATTAGGTTTCTCATGACTCAAAAACCAAGACACAGATCACCTTGGAGCAGTCTGTGGACCACTGAGTATAATTATAGTTGTGCTAATCTGTCTGGAGAGTTGTAATATTTATGTCCTCTGATTTTCTTGTTAAGGTATCTTTAGGATCTTTCTAATTGAGCTAAATGCTTTGATTTAATACTTACCAAAGTGGGCATTGTATTCAATGACGGGTCTGATAAGAGAAGACATCTTTGGATCTTGAAGACATTCCCTTGGAAATGTACTGAGACAGACAGAAGGATTTCCTGATAGTGGTGGAAATATGATGACCAAATAAGAGAGAATTGTCTACATAAGTACCCAAGTCTTTTATGACCATGTCTGTCTGAAGATGAGTCTTGTTTAAAACATATGAGATGGGAACGGCATTTTTACTAAATACTACTATATTGCACATTTTGCATTTAACTTGAGACCATTTTCTGTACACCAAGACTGTGCATATTCCAGCCATTGCTGGAACTGTTTAGTATTACTGACTCACTGGATAAGAGTGCCCAGCTTGCACTCATCAAAAAACTTGGTCAGCTACACTTCTAGGATATTGGTCTGGATATCTGCAAAACAAATGCCGGACAGGCGAGGGTTCAGCACTGATCTCTGTGGTACCCCTTTAGTTGCAGTTTTATGCTCAGAGAGGGTGCCAGCAACTATCATAGTCTGGCATCTGTTGGATAGACAATTTGCAATCCAGAGGATAACACAGAGGTTTACATTAAGTTTTTCTAATTTTTTGACAATACCAGCAAGATAGATAATGTCAAAAACCTTGGAAAGCAGTAGTAAAAAAATCCCAAACCTGGAAACGTTGAGGTAAAATGCAGCATTTATTCCAAACAGGAAAAGAATCACAAAGCTTTCAGGATCAACCCTTCATCAGTGTATAAAAAAGAGATCAAATAACTTCATTTAAATAGTAAATTTAAACCATAAGACTAATCACATGACACAGTTGTATTAACCACTTCAGTTTAAAGACATATATACAGGTAAAATGTTACTGAAAGTCAGTACTTGCTAGTGATGGTAAATGTGTAACATTGAGTCTACAGGTTACACATTCCTGTGAGTTGAATTTAAGTAAACATTGTGCTGACTGACAAGTTCATCAGGAGAGAATTCATCTAGTGAGTCCATGATCTATTTCATCCTTCACTGTTTATTATTGTATCTACCTTCCTGTGTAAAAGCCCTAGGGGGTTCCCTAGGGCAAGAAAAAATTTGCCCATTTTTAAAATCTTCAATGTCTCAGTTCAATTTGCGTTTCTTAGTGACAATCAGCTTTTGTTCAAATATTGTCAAATTCTCAAGCATTTTGTTATATAACAGTGAACTCTCATTTGTCAAAGGTGTTTCAAGCAGTTCATTCTCATTCTGAATAATCTCCTATTGTAAGTCACATGCAATTTTGTAAAAATATTCATTCATTAATCTCATATACTCAGCCTCAATTCTCAAATTAAGCTCCTGCCACCTTTTGAGTAACTCGGGGTACGTATTACGGTAGGAGGGCATTTTTAAAACATCAGACAGAAGAAAAAAGGGGGGATCTTAATAATGAGTTAGAAGTATATGAATACTCATGGATCACGCTTTTAGAAGCTGATTGTTTTCCAGGTTTATATACAGCAGTAAATATTAAACCTGTTTTAAAAAGAAGACAGTTAACTTTGAAATAACATCTTGTGTGGATGGGTCTTAGTCAAATGTTTTACTTATTTTATAGCTGTACTGACTTTCAGTAACATTTTACCTGTATATATGTCTTCAAACTGAAGTGCTTAATACAACTGTGTCATGTGATTAGTCTTATGGTTTGAATATACTATTTAAATGAAGGTTTTTGATCTCTTTTTTTATACACTGATGAAGGGTTGATCCAGAAAGCTTTGTGATTTTTTTCCTGTTTGGAATAAACACTGTATTTTACCTCAAGATTTCCAGGTTTTGGATTTTTTTACTACTGTTTTGCATTTTATATCCTGCCTGGTTTACCTATGTGCTGTTCTTGTTTCTTTGAAAAACATTGGAAAGATCAAGATAAGTAGTGTGAAATGACTGACCACTGTCTGCAGCCTCTGCGACCTTTTAAAAGAAACTTAATAGGTTCAGGAGATATAATCTGCCCTTCACAACACCAGACTGATTGAGAGTTAGATAACTGAATTTGTCTGTGCCTGCATAATGAGTTCTGTTATGATACATTCCATGGCTTTGCATACAAGGCTGGTGGGGACTGATAGGCCAATAATTGCCTAGATCTTTAGAGGGCCCACTTTTATGTAGGAGAGTCACAAATAGCTGTTCTTCAGGCATCAGGGACAAACCCTCTTGTTAGGCTGAGTTTCTTGAGCTAAGATGTTTTGAGCCATATCAGATTATTTACAGTTTTCATATACAGACATTTTGTTGTCATTGGAGAGTCAACATGCTCATTATTTCTCCTTTTTATCCACACTGTAGGCTATGGTTTATTATTATTTCTGTAGGCTTTTATATCGGCCTTAAGCTATGGCCATATAGTTTGCAAAATTGATTGTTGGCCTTAGCACATAGTTTATGTCTTGCTTCATGTATGATGCCTTTATTCACTGAAGTATGTAGAGCCTAGGATTGTTTAGTGCTTTGGCTTTCCCTTATCAGTCCATTGAGTACTTTTTGGTCCTAGGTTGCTCCCTACTTCTTTCTGGCTGCATTAGGACTGGGACATTATATGCCATAAACCTTGGGAGTTGTTATCTTTTAGTTGTACATGGTTTGTTAGGATCATTTCTCCAATTACATTTCGTGGCCTTTCTTGACCACAGCGTGCGCTAAGGTGGGTGATGTATATAAGCTGAAGGATGATAGAGGTGTGTGGAATGGTGGCTGGTCTGCAGATATCATTTTAAAAATGGAAAAAGGAAATGTTCAAAACCCTTCTAATGTTATTTTTGTTTCTGGGTTTTTGGGGGTCAGCCTAAAACTCATTATTTCTGTGGAAGCATTGCCCATTTAATTAATTACTGCACAAAACTTATGTGCAACCAATGTAGGTAAAATGGCATATTATGAGTAGATGTACTAAAGTATGTAGGGTGTGCGGCAAAACTTGGCAATTTTGGTTTGATTATTTGCAAAGCAGGGATGTGCCTGCACATGAAAACATGGGTAATAGACCTCTTATTGAAAACTTACATCAGTCACAACATGAGCTAGAGAAGAAGGTGGTTTCTGTGAGGGTTGAACAACTGAACACTGATAATGTTCTGATTACTGTTAGTCACGACTCTATTTTAGAAACAGTAGGTGAGTCTGATAATTTGATTAAGAAACAGCAATTTGAAGATGAGCCTCATCCTAATATGCGGAACTTCTCTGATAATGAAGTCTCACAGAATAAGGTAGAGGATGAAAAAGGAAATAAAGAAAAAATGTAATACTATTGATGAAAGATTAACACTTCTGAAAAGAAAATTTAAAAATTTCCCCTCAAAAATAAAAAAGGAAAAGAATAATGTAAAAATGGTTTCTATAAATGTTAATAGCATAATCAACAGAGCCAAATAACTTGTGATTCTAGACAGGTGTAAAAAAAAAAAACAAAAGCAGATATTTTTTGATAACAAAATACCAATTTTCTTGAGGAAGAAGATACATTTTAATTTGAGACATTATGGGTGCAAGACTGGTTTGGAACTTAGGACCTGATTGATGTTCAGGTGTTTTTTTTCTTCTGTTAAATAATAATAATGTGAAAATATTGGATATCTGTTTGTTCTTCCTGGTATATTAACTGTTTATACACTTTCACAGATATTAAGTACAGAAAAAAATAATTGACCAATTAAGGCCTTTTTGCACTTTACACATAAATGTTGTTATGGGTGAAGTTAATTGTAGATGCATGGATAGTAAGAAGAAGTTGACTCAAGACATTAAAAAGTTACGGAAAGCCCTAAGGTGGGGAAAGTTAAAAGTATAGAAACATATTGACCAGATCTATCATAGTGCTAATTTATTTATTGAAATAGACCTTTTTGTATTTTGTAGGCTTTACGGAGCTCATTGGTAGAAATTACAACTTTTTTTTTTCAGATTGTAAAGCCGTTTGGATATAAATATAGAATGTATTAAAGAAGGTAAACAAATTATACACTGGGCGGCACAGTGGTGCAGTGGTTAACGTTGTCACCTCACAGCAAGAGGTTCCTCGGTTCGATTCTCGGCTGGGGTGCCTTCTGTGTGGAGTTTGCATGTTCTCCCTGTTTTCGCATGGGTTTCCTCCGTGTACTCTGGTTTCCTCCCACATTCCAAAGACATGCATCTGGAGCATTTCTCCCCGGGCCTCCGCTGAAAACAGGCTCTGTGGAACCTAGTCGGACTTTCCCGGTCAACAAATGTTAAAAAAAAAAAAATAAAAAATTTACAGATCATAATGCAGATGACATTTATGGCATGAATATATGTCCATGATTCCATTTTATGAATCTTGAATAGACTGGTGGATTGCTTTTAAAGAGAAATACAGATCTGTCTATCTTCAGGTAGAAGTTAAGAGTAGATGGGATAGCTGTCAAGACTATAATATTTTACATTCAAAAATATTATGAACCTTAGAAACATATAATATTAGCTATTTTTTAAGGAAAAGGTATTATGAGAAGAATAAGAAGAACACTGAGCAAATAATTTATAAACAAAAGCATTTTTAAGAATTAAAAAAGAGGAGGTTTCACCCTTTCTATCAAATGTTAAATGACGATCTTGTAGCTATGAGGTAACTAAAAATAAATATGGTGATATTAAAAATGATCAGATATTGTAGAAATTAAAGAAGAATATGCATGTCTATTTTATACATCCAAAGCATGTACAGTTCACATGTATCTGGGTGTTACAAAGTCTTTCACAACAAAGTTTAGAGATGTTAAACAATCTCTTTGGAGGAATTAGAAAGGGTTGCTTAGAGTAGATTCAGTTTTAGGTATGGATGGTATGGGATATTATAAGCATAATAAATTAAAGAAAGGTTCAAACAGGTTTTGGTCAGATTTTTTAGTGAGTGGATGTCTGCATAAAGAAATGTGTAAAGATGTAAGTATATATATATATATATATATATATATATATATATATATATATATATATATATATATATATCAAAGAAAGGAGGTAAATGTGATTATTATGAACTGGAGGTCTATAACATTAAAGCAGATTCTATAATATTTAGGAAAATTATACAGCAAAGATATAAGATGGTTTTCAATGAGATTTGTAGATAACATCTATAGGGTAAAAGGTAAAAGTAGTCAACAATTGTTCCATCTGGTGAGGGAATTTATAGATTACATTCTATACAGGAATGAAGATTTAAAAATTATGGTTGGAAATATATATAAAGGGTTTGATAATGTAGAACACAAGAGTTTATACAATATTTTGTTACAGAATGGCATTACAAAACATATTTTAATATTTTGAAGTCTGCTTATGCAAATGTTGGAGATGCTGTTTTAATTAATGGCTGGTTTATTATTAAATTAAGTAAAGGGGTAAGACAGAGCTGGTCCATGAATAGTGTTTTTTTTCCTCCTTATGAGTACTACTGCATTGAAGTTACCAAATGATATTAAAGACGGGAGTTGCTGCAAACAGAGGAATTTTTTAGCCCTAGTTTTAGGTCTTATGCTGATGATTCATTTATTATATATAGGAATACAACGTGGATGAAAGAATTGCTAATACATTTGAAGTACTATTTGTGACACCCCTGAACTGGCCCAGTAAACAAGGAGCCTCAATCCTCATCACTGGCAACAGTGGCGAATGTACGCACTGGGAGGATGACAAGTACACACACAATAAAGTGCAATTTCCCTTAAGAGCACACAGAGATCACAGTCAGTCTGGGGCTGGTTTCTTCCTCTTTTTCAAGATCCCCAATAAGTCTCCCCAATGGCACAGCTATAGAGTTGAGATCTCTCAGCTGAGTGGCCAAGCTAAGACCTTCAGCACCCTCTCTGTCCAACCAGTGCTTTGCATCCCTGCCCAAGTAGCTGACACAGACACTTTGAGATTTGATTTATATACACATAACACACACCTGGGAAAGGCTGGCACAGGTTTAATAGCTATGCCTCCTTCTGTCCAGACTATAAGGTAGTTTTCACTGCCACCAGCCAGCTCCTTATCAGCTACTTTAAGGCCCTTAACAAAGAGTGTCCAATCATACTGTATAATGCTACTACTAATCCAAATAGTAGTTTGACCAAGAGACAAGACTGTTAGGAGTGGCATGTACAGTGTCACCAAATAGATATTAGTTATGAATTTTACTTGTTTTTGTTGATTGAACATCCGCTTATACCAAGCATCAAGGGGCTCCCTAAAATGCATAAGGGTTTAACACCACCACCCCTTCGTCCAATTGTTGCAGGACATCAGTGGGTTACAGAGAATATGTCAATATTTGTTGAAAACAAGTTAAAACCCATAGTAAATAAAATTAGTACTATTTTGAAAGACTCTTATCAATTGATTGACCATCTAAACAACATACAGGGCAAGATTTTAGAGAAACATCTACTTGTCACATTAGATGTCAAGAGTCTTTTTACGGTGATACCCAATGCATATGGCCTAGAGGCTATAAGACATCTATTGAACGTCTTCAGCCTATATAACAACAGTGAGCAAATTTTGTTAAATGCTTTACTAGAATTAGTACTTACAAAGAATGTTATGATGTTTAACAACTCTTACTACTTACAACAGTGGGGGGTGGCCATGGGCACCCCCTGCGCCAATTCATATGCTAATCTGGTTGTATATGAATGGGAGACTACATGCCTGTTTTCACACATGGCATATAACAAAGTAGTCGCATACTTTAGGTTCGTAGATGACATACTGTTGATTTGGGATGGAAGCCCTGAGGAATTTGAAGCCTTCATTGAAGATCTAGAAAATACCACAGATTTTCTTAGATTTTCTCTAGAATATTCTTATACAAATGTTAACTTTCTAGATCTGAACATTAAAAAACCAAAGGCAGGCAGGATAGTTACATCCCTTCATAGAAAAGAGTGTTGGAAGAACACACTATTGGTACATGACAGCATGCATCCTAGATTAATCTTTTCGAATATAATTAAAGGACAGTTCAGTAGGATTAATAGGATTTGTCAAGATAAAGATGAACGTACCACTGAATTTGACAAACTTGAATCCCTACTCTTGGATAGAGGGTACAATCAGGTTGAAGTAGCGTATGTAAAAGAAAGATTTGTTAATGATGACCAACATAAACCTAGGGTAATGCATCAGTATAATAATGGTAATGGACAGCTTGAATCTCTAGAACAAAAGCAAGTAAGATGCATTATCAGTTATACCAGTGATAATAAATATATCACTGATATAATTAGTAAAAATTGGTCGATCTTGACTACTAGTGATGAAATAAAGAACTTAATAGGAAGTAGAGCATCATTTACTTACAAAAATATGTTAAATTTGAAAAGGATTATATGTAATGAGAGGTCCAATGATACCACCATTAACAATGCCATTAGAGGCACTGTTCCATGTGGAGGATGTACATCCTGTAAATGGGTATCTACTGATAAAAAATTCTCTAATCCTGGGTCATCTAAGGAGGTTGTAATTAATTGCTCAGCTAGCTGTAATGATACAAATGTTGTTTATTTAGCTACTTGTGTGTCCTGCCCTGCCTTTTATGTGGGCATGACAACAAGGAGGCTCAGGGACAGGATACAAGAGCACCTGTATGCAATAAAAAAGAAGGACCAAAAGAATGCATTATTTAAACATGTCTCTGAATATCCAGACCATACCTTTGCCTTCAGAGTTTTACAAAGAAGGACACCTAACATAAGAAAAGGTGATAATTTCAATGATTTAGAGAGTTTGGAGCTGAACTGGATATTCAGAATTAGAGCACATAAATACCCTGGCCTCAATAGCTATGTCAGCATCAGATCACAGTTAAAGAAAAGGAAATACCACTGACATGTGATCTTTAGCACATACATGTATTCTCTGAAGTCTTTGGTTGGTTTGGCGACTTAATAACAAGATGCCTATTTATGCATAGTACCCTTTTGCATATAATGTTTTGTTAAGCCCCATGTACTCATGCTCATCCAGAATCATATATATTATTTCACTAACTATTTCCAAGTGATGCATAACTTAGTTAATCATAGATATGACCTTCTTGTTATTGTGAGATTAGGAACACCTCTAAAAGGTCTATTAAATATAGTCTTTAAGCACATGTTTTTCACCCCATTTACCCTATTACAGGCCCTTATTAGTAATTGTTTTCAAGTCTTCTTATATGTCTCCTGAAACTTGGGGGATTATTCTAGCCCCATCTATTAGTATTCTTTGTACTCTATATTAAATAAACTGTTTTATTTAATGAGTTCTGTAGAATATACATATTTTGTACATCATGAATTTTTCTCTTCAGAAAAGACCACTAGAAACAGTATGATGCACTAAATGATGCTGACTTTTATATTTATATAATGTTTAAGTCTTTTCAGCATATTGTTGGTTTTTAAAAAATGCAGTCACTTTATTTTATTTCATTTTATGTTTTCATATATTATATAGTATACTTTGCAGATGGTCAACAATGTACAAGTTTGACTTTTTCCTGTTTTAATATGTATATAGTTCATATCATGTTTCACATATTTACATCTTTTTTCACATTTTTAAAAAAATTTTTACACCCTATTTTTACATATCAAGTATATACATACATTCATATATTTGTCAGATAGGAATTTGTACTTACTGATGAGTATCGACTATAATATACACACAAATATTCCTTATTTATAGATGAGTATTATCTTTTATTTATTATTTTTTATATGTAATAGAATACTAGTGTAGTTAAAAATCTTGTACAAATAACAAGCAAAAGATGGTCCGTTTTTAGCTTATGCTATGGTTGTAGTGTTTGTACATTGAGATTATTAGTTTAGTTATATTAGGTAGGATACAGAGAAATATACATTGTGTGCAACATGTAGTCGCTACCTTTTATTATTTTAGAATGTAGTCTTCAGAATTTGTGTAGAGCAAATATAACTATACAACTACCATGATTATCTTTATTCCAGAAAATAATATTAAGTAATGAAAAATAATCTTTTGTTTCTGCTTTAATATAAATGGATGTTAAATAATATATATGTTTCAGCACATTATGGTTTGATTTGTGCTGAGGTGCTGCTGTTTTAAGGAATGCATATTCTTAAGAAACATTCTGACTTTAAGAACTTAAATGGTTCATCAACTTGAATCAATTAATTAATTAACAGATGTAGTTAAATGATATATAAGTTAATGATATATTGGAGTGTTTTAAACTTGTCTGAAGAAGCGTGCACTGGCAGCACGCGAAAGCGCTTACTTTTTGGATTTTATATGAATTAAAACTTTTTCATCATTCGTGGTGTTTGGTCTTCCTCGTTTTTACTACTAATCCAAATAGTAGTTTGACCAAGAGACAAGACTATTAGGAGTGGCATGTACAGTGTCACCAAATAGATATACAAGTACTGTAAAAGCTTAAATATCTCTAAACAGACCAGCCACAATTGAAAAGGTTTAAATATATTTAATAATAAATAATAAAAGAATAAGACAATACTTAGTAAGTAATGAGTTACACCAGAGTTCATAATCACAGGAAACATTTAAAACAACATTGCAGGACAGTCTCAAATAAATAAAGAAACCATCTAAGCTATACTTTACTATATTCCACTCTGAATCTGAAAGAGTTACTATGCCCTAAAAACAAACTTACAGAACAACA